>NC_043966.1:41438494-41635994 GCF_902148855.1 Sphaeramia orbicularis | reverse complement strand
GCTAAAAAGCAGCTGGACTGATTTAGAAAAAAAGAGCCCTGAAACCAAAACTACTGGGACAAAATTCAAATACTTGTTGTTCAGTGTGTTCCAGTTCACAGTTCATGTTCAACATCTTAAATCTCTTATTGATGTACATTCTGAGTGCATTATTTAGTCAAAACTACAGCTATCAAAATTAATACATTAATGTGGATTAATCCATCATCATGATTAATCTTATTAATTGTTTAATAAATACAGTTTTAGAAAGTAGAGATATATGCCTTTCATGCTGAGCAATCAAAAATATTGTTTTGGAGAAAAAAAAAATTGCCCTTGATGTTCACTTTCAGTATCAGTGTTTAACCTTAACCCTTTAACCCCTGACATGTCTGTGGTGAGCGTTCTGTTTGTATGATTTATTTTAAATATTCCTAAAAATGTAACCGTTTGCACAATCGGAAAAAATTCTAAAGGCGCTAATAGAATACACTTTGTTCTTTCCATCGACATCTGAGCATGCTCAGAGTCAGATCGACTCACGATAAAAATACTTTTTTTTTTTTAACAGTTTTCCTTGTGGTTGTTTGTTTTTACTGTTGTTTTCTTTGTTGTGGTGGTTTTCCTTTATGTTTTTTACTGTGTTTTTACTGAGTTTTGACCGTGTAAGTGCTTTTTGGAGTTCAACCAGGTGCGAAAAAGCAGCTGGACTGATTTAGAAAAAAAGAGCCACGAAACAAAAACTACTGGGACAAAATTCAAATACTTGTTGTTCAGTGTGTTCCAGTTCACAGTTCATGTTCAACATCTTAAATCTCTTATTGATGTACATTCTGAGTGCATTATTTAGTAAAAACTAAGGATGTCAAAATTAATGCATTAATGTGGATTAATCCATCATCATGATTAATCTGATTAAAAATTTTAACACAATTAACCCATTTGCATTGCAGAATGACTCTGAATGTCTGTGTCAACACATTTTGGGTATTTTGTCTATGTAGAGTTAGCGTCGCACATGAACAAAAGGTCAGTTGATCTAGTAGTGACAGACAGCAGAACCAACCCATAAAGATGGAAGACACTAAACAGCCCGTTGGTCCTCTGGATGGAAATATGAGGACAAAAAAAACAAGACGGAACAGTTGTTTCAAGTTGTTTTGTTGAAACTGTTGAACACGATAAGTGCATATATATATTCCCTTTTTTCTTGAGTCTGTTTACTCATGAAAAATAAAACGCGATTGATATAGATTAAAAATGAATGATTTTTAATCGTGATGAATCAAAATTAATCCACAGCAACCCTGTGATTAATCTGATTATTAATTTTAAACGCTTGACAGCACTAATAAAAACCTGTCAACCTTAAGTTCCTATCTTTGTCTTTTTCTGTTATTTGACCCTAAAACACCCAGTAGAAAAAAAAAAAAAAAACACTGAAGAAAAAGAACACAAACACATACAGCAGCTTTAATGACACTGAAACAGACGACAATTCACAGCAGCACGTTTACCTGGAATAATGTCTCAGGGGTTAAAGGGTTAAAACTTTATGAGTTCAGCCGCACAATAATATCATATCACAGACTGTAAAGATTCACTTCAATACAACCACATTAGCTTTTAACAGAATTTATGAGCAAAACTTCACTTCAAGTAAATACGCAAGTTTAGATCATTATTGTTGTGAAGAAAGTAACAAATGGTAAATACTACAAATAATTGGGTGTTAAATGCCCCCAGCTTCACATTTCATTTGTTTTGCTCTTTGTCCAAAATATTTGTTTATCCAAAAGTAATTATTCTACTCATTTCAAGTTTCTCTGGAACATATGAGTTCATTAGCGCCAGTTCCATAATTGGTGAAAGTCAATGACAGGATCATAGTGAATGCAGTAAATGAACTTTTTTTTTTCTTTTATTATTCTGCAGTTTTTATTTCACAGACTTGCGTAATGTGTTATATCGGTGTCTCTTAATCCATTTCAGTAGTTTAAAAACCATGTCTGGTGCTCATTTAGGAGTCTGTTTAATTCAGGGTAATCCAAAGTAAGACAGTCCTGATGTAACTTTGATGATTCTGCATAATCCAGTAACTGGTTAAAGTCTGTGAACATCTCTTTTCTTTTACAAAACTCCCCTTTCCATCCATTTTAAAGTCTCTATTCAATGCACATCGTCAGGAGGCATTTATGATTCAGATTAAAGATGAAAAAATATAGTCAGGTGTTCTAACAGATAAAAATAAAATGTTCTAAAGGTGCCTCCTGGGATGGGATTTGTCGACATTGCTTGTTAAAAATCACAGCCAGCCATAACTTATTTATGATATGATTTATTGCTGAGAGAACTGAGGTGGGCCTCGGTAAAAAAACTGAACAAACACTGAAGGATCAATGAGATATTTTCTGCTGTCTTTACCTATGTATACACACTGTATTTGTAAAATACAGGAAAATATCAATGAAATTCCAAAAATAAACTGTGATTTTACACATTTAATGTAAAATAACGCGAAAAAACTGCAACTGTGAATAACCAAAAAAATTCCATTTTTTAAAATATTTTTTTTTTCTTTTTTTTACAGAAAAATACAGTTAAAATACATCTGCAAATGTGTCATAATTTCACAAATATTTCTTTTTTATTTATGAGATTAAACTGGTAATTAAAAGTTTAATACTATAAAAAAAAAACAAGATAAAATTACTGACAGTTAACCGTAAAAGAAGTGTTTGTTCTTTAAGTTTAACAAGACTTGTTTGTTAATTGACAAATATCTTGTGTAATTAGGTTTCACAACAAAAATGTTGAATAAATGTATTGTTGTGAATGTATACCATGTATAAGCACTGATAAACTGTCCAAATACAGTTTTTATCAGTGGATTGTACTTAGTCTCATTGAAAATTATTTTATATATATAGAGGTAATGTGATTGTTTTAATACATGTAAATATTCTTTATTAAACATTAAAAAGTAAAAAAAAAAAAAAAAAAGCAAAATCTCATGTAAAGTTAAGGCAAAAAACTGTATTTTAATTATGGAAAATTACCATATTTTTATGAGATGGTTATTTTCCATTATTTTACAATATTTTTCCGGCACCCCTGCTGCTGGAATATTACTGTTTTTTGTTTTTTGTTTTTTTTTTTTTACAGTATAGACAACTTTTTACTTTTACACTGCATTTACACACAACTATCTGCACTTTTTATTCTACACAATGCATTTGTGAGGTTTTTTTTTTAATCATTGCACTTTCAACAGATATATAAGGAAGGAATGAAAGGTAAAGGTCACTCCTGTTCACATTCTGATTCTTACTGACTGGTGTAAATGTAGACAGACCACATGTCCTTAGAGGTCTGCAGATCTTGGGGTTGGTCTCTGGTGGGTCGTTCCTATCAGAAGGTCCACTGTTTATTTGACTGTTGTTTATTTTCATGTTCAGCTAATCCTGTAAAGCCCTGTGAGGCAACTTTGTTGTGGTATAGGACTCTACAAAAAAAATAAATAAATAATTGGAATGAACTAGAGCTTTTCAGTGTGGAAGTGCCTACTGTTTGAAGTTCTGTTGCTCTCACTGATAAGTTATTTGCACATTAGATTGAAGCTGAAGCTCAGTTTTTTCATCATATTGGTAGAAGAATGATTTAAGATGATGGGACTGTCAATCATCTTTGTGCAGAAAAAGTACACCGTAAGCCTGGACTTTGTATTTACTAAAATACTTTAATTACAAGTAGTTAAATGATTTAAGTTTTATTAGGTTACTAAAAAAATGATGAGTATATTCTACTAATTTGTAGACATAGTCAAAAGTATGTACACCTTTTTAACTCTGCATTGCATTGTGGGTATTGTGCATGTTGTTGAAAATGTGTTATTTTTATGTGCTGGGGTTCAGCGGGGTTGTGGTGTTAGTGTTAATTTGGATTTAATGTGTGTATGGCAGTGTTTATTGGGCTTTTTGTGTTTGTTTTTGTATTTTTGTGGAGCTGCACCATGAGTGAGAGCCATAGGAAGAACAATGGCTTTACTGTTCATGATTGTTTAATTTCTGGTGATGGGACTTATGGCTCTTTGAAGGGAGCAGTTCAGTTAATACCTGTTCACTGAAAAGAGCTGTTCAAAAGACTGGCTGAAACACCAATGTTTTAATGACTAAATAGGCTACATGTGATGAATGACATTACATTTTAAAGGTGTTTAATTGGCGCGGCAGTAAATATTATCTTACCGTAAAAAAGAATAGTTAGTTCAAATGTGTGGGCTAAATCCATAACATGAGAGGTGACATTAGGCAAATGCTGGAATTGGACTAAAAACGTCATTGTACATTATGTAGACTAGTCTGTAGCCTAAAAATGAAGAAAAAATAAAACATTTTCTTATGAAATAACATTTTATTTTCCTCAAAACAAGAACAATAAATGTGAACATTCTCCTCCTGCCCAGTGCCTCCCCAGTGATGCTAAACTGACAGGCAATCGGACACTCCCTCCTTAAAAAAAAAAAAAAAAAAAAAATGAACGGCTCTTTACAAAGACTCGGTTCCCATCGTTCATTTCAATGAGCCATTCAAAAGGTTCGATTCGTTCGTGAACATCACATCACTATCAGTTTCAAAGTTAATCTTTATGCCTTGCCAAATTAAAAGCACTTCCTGTACAGGCAAATTACACCGAGTTAACTTCCTGTCTAACTGCCATCTATGCTACAATATATTAAGATGAATAATTTCCATCCATTATCTCCCGCTTATGAATAATGTCATAAAGCAATTTATATTAAAAAGATTTCAATTTAAATCAACTTGGAATTGAGTACAATGAACTGATGATATTAAGTGTAATGATTATACAAAGCAATTGACACTGAAACTAATTTTAAAATAAATTAACTTGGCATTTAGTGTGTTCTATTTAAAATACTAATTCCATTCAAATCAAGCATTTAAGTATAATGCACTCATTTTCATTACTCATTACTTAATTTTTTAAGGGAACTGGTTTACTCAAATTTTCAAACTTATCCGGTCTTACAGTGTATAAGTGTATAACATAAAGACTGTTTTTTTTTTTTTTTTTTTTTTTTTTTTTTGCATTTCAGACTGCAAAACTTACCATTACTTTGCCTGAAAAAAAGAGACAAATCCCAGACTTACTAGTCATGACAGCAGGATGAATGAAGGGTTCACCAGCCAAGCAGGTTACAAAACCAGTTTCCTAACAGACTGCCAAGCCACGGCACATTTAAAGCCCTCTGAAGACGCGCCGTCTTTATTTGGACACATTCAATCTGTACATTCCCTGCAGCATTTTATAATCCAGAAGTACACGGTCACAGTGACATAATCATCTGTCTGGAGTCTGTGAATGATCACAATAGAGGAGTTCGTACAGGGCTACAGAAAGAGGGCCTCCAGAGTGGCCCTTTACCCCCCCCCACCCCCCATCACCACCACCAGCCCTCCAATCCAGGAAGAGCCACTCACTGTGGAGTCACAGTATGGATGACACTCCACGTTAAAAGGGACACGGTAAATAAACACATGAGTAGCAAGACCAGGGGACGGGTTACAAGATATTTTCCACCATGAAGGCTGAGACATTCAAGTGCATACACACACACACACACACATGTATATGGACAGGGGGGACATGTCACCATCAATATTTTCCAAGGACGGAACTCTTATTTATTTATTTCTCTATCATTGCTGCTGTACGGCGCACAGAACATAGATTTATTCACCTGTGTAAACCCTCTGAACTCATCATATACTCCTAGAGAAAACATATGTAGATCATTTAAGACTTTAACCCCTTACGATCTCTCATAAAACAAGTTTTTACATGCTGTAGTGCCTTTTTTACTTTCATTTATTTATTTTTTTTTGCATTTTAATTTGCTACATATCAATACAAACGTCATATCCCAAATTTTGATAACATGTAATTATATCTGCCTGAGACCCAGTAAGTAAAAATTTTCACCATTTTACATTAAAGAATTGCTTTAATTGGAAACAGCATGATGCAACAGTTTTTTCAGATACTTTTTTTTTTTTTTTTACATTTTTTTAATATAATGTCCTTTTCAGTGGACATTTTTATTCATTTATTTATTTTAAGTAAAGCTTCAGAGGACACTATAGAGGACAAAAATGCATTGCTGGGTCTCAGGAGGATATAGGTCCATGCTAACGAAATAAATTGCTAAAAAGCATAATAAACCACTTAGGTTTTTTGTTATTTACACACATTTCTCTAAATACAGAAATGTCATAGATGTATCCCTCAAAACTGCAAATTGAAAACAAAACAAAACAAAAACTGCACAAAATCCTTTCAAATCACATATTTATTTTGAATGTCTACATAACTTAATTCTTGAGATATACTCATTTTTATTAATTCTAAAAACAAAAAAAAACAAAAATGAAAATGTTCCTTGTGCACATTTTTCAGGACATCATGTACATAAAAAATGAACTATTTACAACAGTCCAATCAGATCTCTAACTGTGGCATAGACTCATATCTGCATAAGATCATATTCATCCATAAAAAGGGCAAGCCAAGTGTTTACTATGAAAACTAGAAGTCCCAGGAAAATGACATCACTTCCTGCTGTTGCAGGTAGACATGTAAAGGAAAACCATGAGATAATTCATTTTCAGAACACAACTATGTAAATTCCAAAGTAGGAACACTGGATCAGATCCATAAACCACCGGTGGTCTGGATTATACTATTTATACAATAATCGCTTTTTACTGGATATCTGCAAACCCATCGGTGCAAGGAAGCAGCGCTCTGGGACATGTTTAATGTGTACAATGTAGGTGTAACTCCTACGGTTTTATATGCAAAAACAATTATTTTTCAGTCTTGGTAAGAATTCTACTATATGCAACGTGTAAGGTAAGATACAGTTAGTGTGGAATACAGCTGCCGTTGATGGCTCCATTTATTGTAATGTTAAATAAAACAAAGTCTTATAAAGAACCAAGGCTACGGTCTGTTAGAACAGTAAACTAATATCCAACATTCAGACCTGTATGCATGTTCCTTCACGCAGTACTGAAATAGTGAAAAGAAAAACTGCTTTTTTTTCTTAAGCTCCCACAGGCAGAGAAATCACATTTTTATTTGAGAATTTGAAAAGTAGTGCAAAGGAAACAAAAACGCAGAAAATAAGAAACACTTCATTTGATTGAAAAGACGAGAAATATAGTTCAACTGTACATACTGTAAAACAGATATTACAGAATTCTAAGTTTTAATTTGAATACATTTCCAAGCCTTCGGTGATACAGGCTCCAATGAAACCACACTTTTCTATTTACACCCATGTACAGTTTTAAAGGGCTACGTATGATGTGCATTTATAATTCCGTAACTACAAATGCAAAATAAAGCATGTACACAAAAATTCAGAGAAAAAAGGGCCAGCTTTTTGTAGTTCTGGTTTCAAATGCAGCCTTTTTTTCAGTGCCAAAATGCATCACATAATCATCTAACACAATAGAATCAGTAGGATCGTTATTGTTATTGTGCAATGTGCAATCAAACTCAAAAGGACAGTCGACATATTAATTATAAAAGCATAGATTTAACCCATAAAGACCCAAACATCCACCAACGACCAAAAACATCTACTGATCTAAACTGTTTAATACCGGGTGATCCATTAATTCTATCAATACATGTAAATAAATGGTGTAAAATATAGTTTTTCATCTTTTCATGGTCATCAGATATGACCCATTTGGACATTCAGAGGCTCCGTAGTTACCGTGGAAACACCATCATCTTCTACAACATTGATTCACCAGTAAAACCCATGGAGTTGGATCAATAACAATGGATGGAGAGACTTGTTTTTATTTTCAGTTAATGATAGATTTTACCAAAAAAGTTATGTTTTCTTCAGTTTTCTCTGTTTTTGATATAATAGTCTTCAACTTTAATCTGAGTTTTTATGAACATCTGCATGATCAGGATTTTAAATATAGGAAAATACCTGATTTATACTTAGAAATACCAAATACAGAGCATAATATTAGAATAAATAGTGATAAATCTCTCAGGAAAGATTTCAAATAGAGAAAAATTCATTTGGGAACTGCCACAAAAGTAGTACTGGGATGGAGACACTTGTTTTTATGTTCAGTTAATGATAGATTTTACTAAAAAAGGGATGTTTTCTTCAGTTTCTGACATAATCTTCTACTACAATCTGTGCTTTTATGAACATCTGCATCATCAGGAAATTGAATATAGGAAATACCTGATTTATACTTAAAAATGCAGAATACAGAGTATAATATTAGAATAAACAGTGATAAATCACTCAAGAAAAGGTTAAAAATAGAGAAAAACATCATTTGGGAACTGCCACAAAAGTAGCACTGGGATGGAGACACTTGTTTTTATGTTCAGTTAATGACAGATTTTACTAAAAAAGCAATGTTTTCTTCAGTTTTCTCTGTTTTTGATCTAATAATCTCCAACTTTAATTTGAGCTTTTATGAACATCTACATGATCAAGAAATTAAATATAGGAAAAGACCTGATTTATACTTAAAAATGCCAAATACAGAGCATAATATTAGAATAAATGGCAATAAATCAGTCAAGTAAGGTTCAAAATAGAGAAAAATTCATTTGGGAACTGCCACAAAAGTAGTACTGGGTCTTTATGGGTTAAGTAAGAGTATGTAAGTGTTAGAACCGTTAAAAAAAAAAAAAAATAGTGGCAAGTAATAAAAATGAAAATGCACACACACAAAATCCAACCTTCATATACTGCCAATAGAAAAATAAAATATTATTATTATTATTACACAATTCCAATACTGAACAATATGAAGTCTTGCTACATGTGACATTGCTGCTGAAAATTTCTGATGCTATTTTTCTCTTCAGTACAGCTCAGTATGTTACATAAAAGCATAAGAAAGATCACTTGTCCTTCATTCTGAACAGTACATGGACAGTACATGTACTGCAGATGCACACAGTGAATTAAACGCTTCACAGTATAGTGTTCTATATTTACAGCCCTCCTTTTTTCATGTCTCAGTTAATAATGATTTTTTCACATTGAATGTTCATAAAAAAGTACATACATTCAGTATCTACTCAGGTCATGTTGCTGTTATAAAACCATCTTTCGCCACAGTGTCTGTCCTAAGGCTCCTCACACTTTTACCACTACTGACTTTTTGCTGATTTTAGAAACATTTTGCTTCTCAATTTTCAAGCTGTAGTCCCTCAGGTCCTCGTCGAATTACATTTTTAGTGGCCTCGGAGCTGTCATTTACATATGCGTCAGTTAAATATGATGTTAAAAAGCTGCGTCATCTGTGTGTAACTTACGATTCACTTTTAATCCAATACACAACATGGAATGATGTGTTAGAAAGTGATGTGGGGATGTCGTTTTTCAAAAGTTTGATCACAGATTGGATCATTTTCAGTAATTTATTCATCAGATTGAGGAAAAAATAATCTTCCTGCTGTGTGTTGTATAATCCAGACATATGTCATGGGGTCTGGTCATTGAAAAAAGTACGTGTTATGTCCTGATGCTAATTGCTAATGCTAATACTCAAAGCTGACGATAAAGCGAGTTAACCTTAACTTTAAGAATATTTGCAGGCCATAGATCCTCCAGCCTGCTTTCTCTGTCCTAAATGTGTTCATGTGCAATTTCAAGTTCGTAACTACTATTTACCATAATTTCCACAGATAGATAGATAGATAGATAGATAGATAGATAGATAGATAGATAGATAGATAGATAGATAGATAGATAGATAGATGGACAGATAGCTGTGCTGATGGATGGATGGATAAATGGATGGATGGATAAACAGATGGATGGATAAACGGATGATGGATGGATGGATGGATAAACGGATGGATAGATGGATGGATGGAAACTGCAGTGCAGCAAACATAACACAAGCATAAACCAAAAAAAATCCATCCATCCATCCATCCATCCATCCATCCATCCATCCATCCATCATTTGGTTGCTGTCTAATATGAGATAAAACACTATAAACACAGTGTTGGCTAAAGCTAACCCTAGCTTCAGAAGGTTTCTTCCTTATCATAGCTATTTCACTTTTTTTCATCTGGTTTGAATGAATGAATTCATGTTTTCAACCTGTTAGCAAAAAAGATCATCCTTATATTTTCTCCTTTTCCAACTGAAAAAATAAATAAATACATCACCAAACAGCTCTTCACATTTATGTTTTACACTGCAGTCATTAGACTAGTTTAACCCACATCAGTGTCTGGTTGTTATCCTGCAAGTCAGACTTTATACATGGGTAAGAAACCTCTCTGTTTTTTCTCAGCGTGTATGTATGTGTGTGATGGAATATGTTAAATCAGCAGCAGGAAACACCACAGAGTGTGTGTGTGTGTGTGTGTGTGTGTGTGTGTGTGTGTGTGTGTGTGTGTGTGTGTGTGTGTGTGTGTGTGTGTGTGTATGTGTGTGTATGTGTGTGTTGTCTGTTTCCCTTCCCATAGGAGCTGCTTCAGAATGGGCATATGGCAAACCCTCAGTGCCAAATGCAAACAGTGACAGAGTGGATAAGTAAGTGTGTATTAGCTGGAATTAGCCTAATCCACAGTCCCCTGTGCAACCACAAGCATCGGTGGTTTTACTAAAAACAAATAAATAAATGAATAAAATTTTAAAAATCAGCTCAGTGTTGTATCAAAGTGAAATATGAAATAAACACCTACCTGAATAAAAGTAATTTGATAAAAAGCATATCACCTTTAACGACTTTTATTAGGGAGCTCTTACTCACTCCCAGACTGAGGAGAGCCTATTGTATTTAGTTTGTTTTTATATTATATTTCCACCACTTTAAACTGGACTTTGACTCCCCAGACATGCTCAAAAACTCTAAAGATTTGGCATGCATGTCAAGTCTGGCGAAAAATTGGAAAAGATATAAAAATTAATCCCATAGGTGCCAAAATGTGCTCTCTAGCGCCACCCAGGTACACGATAAAGGCCAGTAGGAATGTCATAGAGACATGAAACAAAAGCCGATGTTTTTTTTGTCTCACTGAGCCCTATAAATCATACGCTGACCCCCATGAGCACAGATGGGACCTGTGCTTACCAAAAGATGTACTGAGGACAGAAACTGTTGTGATTGGTCCAATCAAGCAACCAATCAAAACAGAGGAGAAGTGGGAGAAGTAAGGGCTAAGGCCTCTTGCTTCTCCCCCAGAGCCCACGGGTGCCCCCCCCCTACATGGAGCGGCAGCTGGTGCTTCCTGTTGGCAGCTCCTCATGCACCGTAGATCCGTCCATTGTTGTTCATCGGTGGAGGTTTGTTTCTGCTCCCAGTCTCAGCCCAGACAGAATGAATGAAAAAAATAAAGGTTGATGTTCACAACTTCCCAACTCACCTCTTCTTCGCCTCGCCCAAGGAACGCAGTTTCTGCCCTCAGACCATCTTTCAGTAAGAAAAGTCCCATCTGCCCCATGAGCTAACTATAACAGGAACCTGGCAATTTGCCTTGCAAAATCAAACAGGTGCCCAAAAACTCCTATTCTTCAAAAAACATCTAGTCTGAGGGCAGTTGTCATACTGGCTTTTAAATAACACCAAAAGAGTAAACCCTTGTCAGAAAAAGTTATTTAACTTTGTAATAACTACCTTAGTTGTTTATTTTTTGTTTTTTATTATCAGCCCTGAAAGTTGCTTAGTCTGCAGTATGTCACCCCTTCTTTGTCTTCTAACATCAGTGAATGAAGAAGACAGTCTGGACAGTGCAAACAGGAGACTCCACAGCCCAAACGCTTTATCCCACATTTCTAAAAATCATGCAGATTGAAAGTGTGCAAATTTCTCATCATAAATATGTTACTTTATTGTTAGCAGAGGTGATTTTTCAAAGACTGCAAGGGAAGCTCAGCTTCCCCTAAAATTACGAAAATTAAATGGTCAAATATGTTCGGTTGTGTTGACATTTCATTGACTACAAATGTGTTAGAACACGTTCATCTCACAGATGAGTTCGTTCAGAATCAGCTTTATCACAAATCAACAGACTCGATGTTCACTTCTCATACATTCCCGTTGCGCTGTTTTCTCATTCGATCTCTGCTCAGTGCATTTGCCCGTAGACACTCAGCGTCCATGCACTTCAATGGGACTGAGTGGAACAGTTTTTTTCATTGTCTCAAAACTGGACGGTAATTGGATAAATGCCACGATGTTGTCCCGCCCACAGATGCTCGGCATCTCTGGGGGTGAACAGAGCTGTGGGCGGAGCTTGGCTGGGCTGGACGGTGGGCTTCCACGTGTTGATTGGAGGATCAGTTGAAAGACTGAATCCCGTTTGATTGACAGCTATTTTGAGATCTACTCCTTCACTGACACAGTTCAGTTTAATACCGTCACACATTCTGCTGTGAAATTGAGAGAGAAATCACTATGAAATTACTTGTTCATTTCTTGCACTGTAAATAAAACACACTCATTGTACTTCCTTGCTTCAATTCAACATAATTTCAACATTTTCTTGTTTCAGTTACATAATTTAATGATTTCTTGTTCGAGTTTAATATCGTTTTGTGGATAGTTAAATCAATCATACTGTTGGCTAGGTCGGAGTGAACTAGCTATCTAGGAAGGTGCACACAATGGCAGACAATGTTAATGGAACGGAGGGCCGAAGTTATGTTTAAAAAACTTCACAATTTTTTTTTAATGTAAGCCGACAATGAGCTTCCCCCCTCTGAAAGATGATCAGTTAGATTGATTGCTGATTGTTAGACAAATTATTTTAAAAATTGTGGTTTTCTCATTGGACTTCTGTATTGCTCTGCTGGGCAGTGGGAACAGAATGCTGACAGCTGATTGGCTGAAATCCTCTCACTCTAATAAAGAGGCTTCAGTTTTATGTTAGAAAATCTAGTAACAACTCTTCATAACTCTCCTATTTCTGGGGTTTCAGCAACAATTTATGTATCAAAATGTGGGAATAATGTTTTTGTTTCAAACACTATTCACCTGTTAATCATAAAATGTTTTGTTTTTAGATCAACAGGCGTCCAAGCGCAGAGTGACAATTTTTCTCATTCACTCCCATGTTAAATGTCTGTCATTGACATGTTTGACTAACTCCGCGTTCCCATGATCACAAGTTTTTCAGTTTGCACACACACACGTACACACACACACACACACACACACACACACACACACACACACACAAATAAAAGCCTTATTAAAAATGCTAAATCATGAGTTTTATGCTCAACTGTTTGTACAGTTTCAATTCATTCAGATTGATTCTCTCTCTCTCTCTCTCTCTCTCTCTCTCTCTCTCTCTCTCTCTCTCTCTCTCTCTCTCTCTCTCTGAAACACACACACACAGGCAAGGGTTTTTCAAAATAAAAGCTTTATTAAAAATGCTAAATCATGAGTTTTATGGTCAACTGTTTATACAATTTCAATTCATTCAGACTGATTCTCTCTCTCTGTCTCTCTCTCTCTCTGTCTCTCTCTCTCTCTCTCTGAAACACACACAAACACACACACAGGCAAGGGTTTTTCAAAATAAAAGCCTTATTAAAACTGCTAAATCATGAGTTTTATGCTCAACTATTTGTACAATTTCAATTCATTCAGACTGATTTTCTCTCTCTCTCTCTCACTCACTCACTCACTCTCTCTCTCTCACACACACACACACACACATAGAGTAGGGTTTTTCAAAATAAAAGCCTCATTAAAATGTGATGGTGATTTCAGCGGGGGACGAAAGGTGGAGTGCGAGGTCCCGCCCAATGCTGCTTGCAGCTTTTATTTTCTCTTATTATTGAAACATGACCGTTATTTCAGCCAGTTTTTGTCCTGAGATATTGAGTGAATAATAATCATATACTGTCAACACCATCAACATTCAAATCACCGTCTTTTACACATTAATAAACTGCTCACTTGTAGTGTATGAGCTGCTGTTTGGCTCCGTGGACAACAGCCGTTTTGTTCTTTGTTGAGATACATTTTATTACTACCCTAGATGTAAGCCCTCTATTTTCCAAAGGCTAATAACCACTTGGCCATGCGGTGATGTGTAGCTTCTTTTATGGGTGTTTATACATTTATCTAATAGGGCATCAGTATCCTGTGTAGTTCTCGCCGTGCCAGAGACTTGGTGGTGTGCTGAATGCAGAGTTGCTGATTTAAGTTCGGCCAGAGTCATGGTAGATAGTCAGTAGGAGATTAGGAAAGAGAACACTATTAATAGTTTTATAAAAAAAAAAAAAAAAAGAAGAAGAAGAAGAAGAAGTAGAAGAAAACATATACAGCACTTTCCAGAAGTTGAAGTTACAGAGTTTTGAATGAAGTAAACCAGAGCCAATAAAACACAGGGAAACAGAAAAGTCAAGTTAATGTTGAGTCAATAAAATGTTCTGTGGTTTTATTTACGGCATCAGCGTAAATGTAGGGGAATAAAAGCACCGGAGGCCACGGCTACATAATAAAGATGACCACAAAGGAGAGGCTGTTAGATTTTAGAGGTGACGCTGGAATGACTCAGCTGGTCATAGTACGTTTTGCAGGTGTTGAGGCTGATATTTTGGAGTGAATGGCACCCGTCAAAGCTCCAGACACCAGACAGACTTTTTATACGTATAATGCACTGTTGCCGGCAGAGATCACCTGCAATTTCATCACACAACCTCTGTAATGACGATAAAGTTCATTCTATTCTATTCTATTCTATTCTATTCTATTCTATTCTATTCTATTCTATTCTATTCTATTCTTCTTTATAGACCTGAGCATTGATTTTGATATGCATTTTTACCTCCGCTAAGGAGGTTATGTTTTTGTCGGCATTGGTTTGTTTGTCTGTCTGTCTGTTTGCGTGCAGGATAACTCAAAAAGTTATGGACAGATTTGAATGAAAATTTCAGGAAATGTTGATACTGGCACAAGGAGCAAATGATTAAATTTTGGTGGTGATCAGGGGTGGGTGGGCACAGGGGCCCACTGATCGGCCTTGGCAGAGGTCTGCGCTGTCTTTTCTAGAAAAGCACTCGTAGAGCACAGACCTCCGCCGAGGTCAATCAGTGGGCCCCCGTGCCCCCCCCTCCCCGATCACCACCAAAATTTAATCATTTGTTCCTTACACTAATCTGCCTTGGCAGAGGTCTGCGTGCTCTGAGTGCTTCTAGTTCATTTCTGTTTTTGGATTTATAGGATTAAAACTAAACATTCCGTTGTCCTCATAAGGCAACAGTAGCCAGGGTGCTTGTGCAGATCTTAACAGGGCAGCTGTTGCTCTGTTGGTCGTCCAATGTCGGTGGTTCGAATCCTGGCTCCGACTGTCCACATGTCAAAGTGTCCTTGGGCAAGACACTGAACAATAAATTGTTCCCAGTAGGGCCTGGCAGCACCATGCATGGTGGCAACCACCCATTGGTGTATGAGTGTGTGTGTGTGAATGGGTGAATGTGAGGCTTTGTAAAGTGCTTTGGGTACCATGAAGGTGTGGAAAAGTGGTATATAAATGCAGTCCATTTACCGTTTAAAAAGTATGGAATTATGAAAGGCTGTTTTCCAGACCTTGAAAAGTCTGTTGAATTCTGTGTGAAAGTCTTAATAAAGGGTGGAAAAAAGTTTCTCTCATAGTCGAATTTTAGAGTACGGTCAAAGGCACACAATCTTATAAGATAAGAAATACATGAGGAAAGGGAAGATGGGACGAGTGGGGCATCTTTAACCCATAAAGACCCAGTACTACTTATGTGGCACTTCTGTAATAAAGGCTTATGTCCTCCAATAACACTGGTCTACAAGTGATGATGATGATGATGATGATGAAATTCTTTATTCAGTCATCACATACAACCAGTGTCAACACTACAAACATTACCAACAGGTTAGTGACTGAAAAGGCCCAGGCAGAATGCTTATATTAATGCCTGTCCTACAGAACAAATTCAGCTACCCAGCATTCAATAGAAGAAAAAGAAAAAACAACAATGCATACAACCAAACAAACAAGCAAAAATATTAAATGTGAAACTAAACCAGAAAAATAGAAAACATAACCAGCCAAATTAATGATAATTTAATGTAGAGTCGAAAATAAATTATTTACTATTTACTTATTAAATCTTAACAATTGTATCCTTCAAAAATTGCCCTACGTACCATTTTTTTTAAATATCAAAAATGAGCTACACATTCTTAAATCAATGCTGGCCTCATTCCATAGTTTAACTTCAACAACAGATAACACATCTGCTTTTAGTCACTTTTCTAGCTTTTTGTACAACAAATTTACAAACACAAATCATATTTAGACTCATGTGTTGAGAAGTAAATGCTTCCAGAAGAAAAGTAGTTAAACTTTACCAAATTTGAGTCACTAATAAAGAAATATTAAGTCCAAAGTGCTGGTTGGTTGTAGTTTCTAAGATACAGTCTTTGGCCAAAATGTGAAATTCTGAGAATTAATGAGAGAATGGGTTTTATTCAAAAGGACTGTCTCAGAGCTACCAGATCCACCTCAAAACAGGGTCTACACATTACAATACATTCACTTTACCGGTTCTTTGTGGTGGAACATTTATAAATCCATTGTATAAATGTATATAAACCAAGATATATTTATGTAATAACACACCATCATATGTATTGAAAACATGAGTTAACCAGCATTTTTGTCATTTGTTTTCTGATTCATCTTATTAAAATATGTAAGATTTAGCACATTTCATGTCTGAACCAGAGATTGTAGAGCAGTGTAACACACTAAGGTTGAAATTTTGAATTCCAGAGTATTTCTATGAGTGACCTATAAAGGGTTAAAGCACTTTTTTTCCCCCCTAAACAGACAATGTGATGACCAAATTGCAAACTCCTGCCTTCAAAATGTCATATCTTTACACAGTGGTTGAATCACAGTTGCTCCGTCCACTCATTATACACAGTCTATGTTTTATACAGACAATAATCCAACAAATGGCATCTATGATCTCTGAGGCTGGAGGATTTGTATAATTATCATCATTATTGCCAATGATCTGTGGGCGTCTAAAAGGTCTCTGTAGTTTCATCCAATAATTAAACTAATTAATTCATAACATTGTATACTGTACTGATTTTTTTTTTTTTTAGACTAGTTCTGTCTGTTTATTTTTCCGTCATGCCAAAACATTTACTGAGGATACTTCAGCATAATATTAAGACTGTAAATCATCCCAGATCCTTCAAATCACTGCTAAATTTGTGGATTTTTGTTATTATCTGCTGATTTATGACAGCAAAAATACTCCCTCTGTTCCACATAGGCTTTTATTGCATTACACATCATGTAAATCAGAATTATTATTTTAAAAGACATTTAGTTTTTATTTATTCTTTGGAAGGAAAACACATTGGTACACCCACAAAAACTATTTTGACACCCAAACCTGCAGCAACTAATCTTAAAATCCCCCGAGCAGCTTAAAGTTCTGCTCCTGTAGACTCTAAATCAGATACTATTTAATTAGTGGATAAGAAATGTAATGTAAAAGCAGCTAAACTCGATACAAACCATTAAAAAAAAAGATGAAATTACACATCACTTTCAGCCAAAAGGTACCTTGACAGTCTGTTTTTTATTGAAAGTCATTAAATGTGCCTCCAAAATGTGGGTAAAACAAGATCGAGTGTATCACAACATCACCATCATCATGATAAAGCGAGAAAGGAAATGAGCACAAATACAACACTGTTACACATACAGTATCTGAGTCTCACACATGCAGATAATTTATAGACTTTTGCTTATCTGATCACGTCTGACAGTCCCCCCCCCCCTTCCAAAAAAAAAAAAAAATACCCCCAATTTAACAAGAAACACAGATCTGGTTTGCTTGTAACGCACGATTATCAGTTCGGGTGATTTGATTTGTCAACAGATTTTCAGCCGTTTCCTTTAATGCTCACGCAGACACACTAATGACTTACAGCGGAGATGCTTCTCTGGTGAAATGCACTGATAAAACTTACAAAGTGAGCAATAATGGATGAGTCGTTTTTACTAGGTGATTAGGCTAATGTGCTTTTAATTGGCAGGAGGGAGCTGCTTTTGTTAAGGTATGCAGAATTAGTAGACCGGAGGTGTAGAGCACGGAGCCTTTCAAAGAAATAATGAGCAGATACATGCAGGTACAAACACCACTTCAGTTAGAGACTGGAAAGACGTCATTTTTGACAAGTATTTTTGTGGAAGATTCTGTTTCTCAGTGTATTCGCACCTACTTCATTTGGTCTGTTTAAAATGGACCAAAGTTCGTTTCCCTGGAAAGTCCAGACTTTTTTATTTTTATTTTTTATTTTTTTTACTTTTTATTTTTGTTTTTGAGAAAAAACATAACACAAATGCTTACAATAACAGATCGAACAGACAGCAAGGGGAGAGTCTAACATTCGAGTCCACACATACATTAACCCTCTGGTATCCCGTCCAGTAAGGCCCTTACTAAGCACCAAGTCTGCCTTTTTGGCACACTTGTGGAATAATGTCAAAAAATTTTCATACAGTTTGTTTTTAATTCTTTTACACTTTTTCCTATTTCATCAACTTGAGCCATGAATAAAAAATACCAAATACTCAATAATTGTCACCTTTTTTTTTTAACCCCTTAAATGCCATGTTTGTATTGTAAACAAACCATTTTTTTGGATGCAAAAAACACAAAAAAATTATTTTTTTCAATGTACTACATAAAAAGTGGATCACATATTATTTGATTTTTTCATCCTGGCATATTTCAATGATTAACTCCAACACTGGTTAATTTACATTATTATTTTTGGCGCTAGGTCAAATGTTCAAAAATACTAGCATCTGTCCCCAAGTGTGCATAAAATGCACACCTATAAATCAAACTATTAAAAATTACATATTGTTTTATTTTTCTGCTCTAATTTGATTTTATTTTTATAAATCCAGTTTAGCCCTAATCATACATATCAAATGGAAGAAATAGTGTGTTTTAGGCACACTTGGGAGACAGATGCTAGTCTTGTAATTTTCTTTTGTTTACAATGTGCAAATTTTAGTTGGTGGCCAGAATTTTAAAGATCATGCAAAAATGAACAACTTTTGAATTCTAACCTTATTTAAATTGTGAAAAATAATATGAAGTTTTTTAACACGATATGCAAAGTGTGCCTAAAAGGCACACCCGGATACCGGAGGGTTAATATACTCACATACACATATTAATGTTTTCCTTTACAGTCAAGTTTCAGGGTCCATTGAAATTCTACAAAGTCTGGCCTCACAGTTAAAACATAAGCGAGCAGGTCTAAAATATCTGAATGGTTCTCCAGGGCCTATAAAAGGCCTCTTCAGCCTGAACCAGGACTTGCTATTTTTGGCTGTTCTCAGACTGTTGGGAATATACCGGCAACACTAGAGCGTCCACTGGAACTTGGAATAATAATCGCTAAGAGGCTGATATTAAAAGAATGGAAGTCCCCAAATCCTCCTTATTTTCAAGTGGGTCATTGATATGTTGTCATTAATACAGATGGAAAAGCTCAGGTCTTTGAGGACCTGTTTCTGGCCCTCTTTCTTTCTTTGAACAAGGACTGGCTAGTTAATTAATTGATTAGTTGTTATACACATCTGAGCCTTTGTATTTTGTTTTGTTTTGTTTTTTTGTGTATATGTTTTACATAACTGAAAACTGCAAAATGGAAAAAATAAAATTAAAAAAAACAAACGAGCCACTTTGACCAATTTTCAGTAAAAATATCAGTTTTACATCTCAGTTTAAATGTTCTTCTCTCCTTTACATATATATTGTACACTACACCAATCCAGTCATTTATGATGGGGTCTGGACTTTTTTTTTAGGTGTGAATACAAACATGCAAACCCTAATTCAAATCAAACAGACTGGATGACCCGTATAGAGCGGGTCATCCAGTGACCAAAGGGTCGGCCCTTCGAATCCTGGCTCTGACTGTCCACATGTCAAAGTGTCCTTGGGCAAGACACTAAACCCTAAATTGCTCCCATTAGGGTCAGGCAGCACCTTAAATGGCAGCAGCCACCCACTGGTGTATGAGTGTGTGTGTGTGTATGTGAATGGGTGAATGTAAAGCAGTTTGGGTAGAAAATGTGCTATATCAGTTCAGTCCATTTACCATTTCACCATGTATCAAATATGATACGTTTGGTGTTATAGGGTTAACCTTTTCGTTTTTTCAGACAATATGAGATGTATTGCATTGCATTTTCTGATGTTTTATACCAGGTTTAATTCAGCCCATGTCAGATGTTTAGAATTGTTTGGGCTGTTTCTTGTCGTGGGGTCAGGGGTCACAGTAAATAATGACTTTAACCTTTGTGTGTCTTTTAAGGCTGTGCACATGTTCCCTGGATTTTCTTGTCATGTATGAAGAAAGTAAAATAAGTATGTATGTTTGTATGTATGTTTATTTGAATTGAATTCATTCTTTAGCATTGTTTTACTGTGTAAAGGTTGCCTTTCTGTGGCACTGCAATGACTGAAACCAGACAATTGGACGATATTTTCACAGATGAATGACAATAAGGTGTTTTAGCAGCTGGATTATATTGTTGAATGTGTGAGGCAAGCTTGTTGAAATGAACATTGTGTTTAACTGTCAGCTCAACACCGGCTGTTATTAGAAAAACAACTTGGAGTTTATTCCAGTTTTATATGACAAAATGTAGTACTATCACTATAATCTTGATTAATCCATTTTTAAATGTGTTTGTGGTAGATGATACATTCACTTAATTAACATTTTTTAATAAAGTCAATGGCATCGGTACTGTTATCATTAATCTGTCACTACTCCACAAAGCTTTGTTTACTTTACGTTGAATAAAGCTTTTTAACAATAATATACTGTATATTTAACACAGTCTTTTTTTCCTTCTCTTTTTGCTTCATCTGAAATGTCTCCAACAATCACACAAGGTTCTATGATATAAGAAATTACCTCGGCCCATGTGACTTCATAATCACTACTGATTAAAATGACAGACGTGACTGTGAGAATCCATTCAACCGAAGCTGACATCAAGTGAAATAATCCTCCTGGAAACATTACACTCCTACATTCAGAAACTCCCAACAGAAACATTATTGTCTTTTGTTAAAGAATTAGTTTCTGGATTCATGACTCATCTACTCTGGATGTGATGTGGACTGAACTTTAATCCACTGAGCCGTGCCAGGACGTCCCTGTGCTGATCAAACGCTCTGAGCAGGAATGGATGAGTGGTTTCACTGGGTGATTAGGCTAATATGACTTTAATTGGAAGAAGGGAACTGTTACTGTCAGGTGTGCACATCGGAGAGGAGTAGAGGCACAGTCCAGGAAATCTCCAGAGAAACACTGCCTTTGTGGAATTTGAAGGTCATTTAACTTTACAAACTCCTTCTGACATGTTTAGTGTGATTTTTATGTATGTTGAATATCCACCTGACACCCAGGGAAGGAAAAGTTTGAGCTTGTTTTACAACATTTAACCATTGCCTTGATTGAAAACAGCATAACCAAACTGTTTTTTCATATCTATCTATCTATCTATCTATCTATCTATCTATCTATCTATCTATCTATCTATCTATCTGTCTATCTGTCTATCTGTCTATCTGTCTATCTGTCTATCTATCTGTCTATCTATCTATCTATCTAGAAAAAATTGGAGAGTTGAAATTTCAGGGTTAAACATTTGAGAGTCAATTTTCACTCTCAAAGTGTAGTTTTAACTCACTGTGAGTTAAATGTCACTCAGAGTTGGGGTTAATGAAAAGAGTTAGTCAAGCCTGTGGAAATTAACTCAGGAGAAGTGTTGTTTTGCATCTCTCCAGTGTTAATTTCCCTGGCCCCTGCATTTCAAACCAGGTGAACCTGTGCAATTTCTATCAGACTGTCACTGTCAGAGAGAAAAAAGAGGAAAAATAAATTTTCTAAAAAAAAAATGCATCAGCTTTCTTTGAATCATCCTGTTCACATTGAATTTTAAGTCATTTTTAATGGATTCACTTTTTTATGATTAAAATTAACACTACTTTCAGAGTGAAAATTAAGTAAAATGAGTGTTATTTTTGGTACTTTCATGGTGTTAATTTAACTCTGTTTGAGTTAAAGGACGAACTCTGACAGTGTAAATAATAAATCCATATGAGTTCATTTAACCCAGGTCGGTGAGATTATGAAGGGCGGCTGTGGCTCAGTTGGTAGAGCGGGTCGTCCAGTGACCAGAGGGTCAGCGGGTCAAATCCTGGCTTCAACTGTCCACATGTCAAATGTATGTGGGTGAATGTGAGGAATTGTAAAGCGCTTTGGGCATCATGAAGGTGTAGAAACTGTATTATATAAGTTCAGTCCATTTACCATTTATGAACTCTTGTGAGTGTTGGTAGTTAAATCAGTCAGTGTTAAGTTAACTCAGGTTTCTGAGTTTAAAAGGCAGCTCTGGCATAGTGTTAAATAATTAACTCCAATGAAAATGTTAATTTAACTCTGTAAAGTGTGGACCTATATAAACTGTGAAAAAGAGTTAAAATGAACTGTGGGAGTTGAGTCAACTCTCCAATTTTTGCTGTCTGTCTGTCTGTCTGTCTGTCTGTCTGTCTGTCTGTCTGTCTGTCTGTCTATCTATCTATCTATCTATCTATCTATCTATCTATCTATCTATCTATCTATCTATCTATCTATCTATCTATCTATCTATCTATCTATCTATCTATCTATCTATCTATCTATCTATCTATCTATCTATCTATCTATCTATCTATCTATCTATCTATCTTTATGAAGTGTCCTTTGAAGTGGAGTGGAGTAGCATGATTTTTCTTTAAGTAAAGCTGTGAAACTCTTGTCCCCTAAATATAAAGATATAAATGCATTGCTGGGTCTCAGGAGGATCTACACTGCTGGAATAATTTGTTTTCAGACACGTTCCTCTCTTTATTCCTATTCCTACATGTCAGTAATCACCTTCGACTATGTTCAGTGAATACATACTGAGTCCCAGTTACACTTTATCTATCAACAGTAATTCACATTGATATAATCATTTTTTGAGAAGATGTATTCATTCATTCATTCATTCATGATCTGAACCCGCTTTATCCTCACTAGGGTCACTGGGGTCGCTTGGAGCCTATCCCAGCTACTTACGGGCGAAGGCACAGTACACCCTGGACATTTCACCAGTTCATTGCAGGGCTGAGAAGATATAAATATGTGTTATTCCAACTTCATGGGAAATAAAAAATAAAAGTTGTGATTTTATGAGAAGAAAATCCAAAAGAATGGGAAATATCAGAGGCAAATTATTATTATGTATGGGTAAAAACAAATAAAAAACACCTAGTCTTTTGGACAGAGTTCAGCATCCTGACAGCCTAATGGACAAAGTTGTTCAATTGTCTTGTGGATCAGGCCTGGAGACCCCAGTGCCTTTTTCTTGAAGGCAGGACAATGAAAAGGGAGTAGGCAGGACGGGAGGTGTCACTAGTGGGGCTGATGGTTCTGCGGGTGAGGTGAGTGTGAAGGTGAGGCAGGCGTGAAGTGTTTAGGTCAAAAATACAGGGTGGGGAAGCAAAATTTACAATATTTTGAGGCAGGGATTGAAAGACAGTGTATGACCAATTAGTTTATTGAAAGTCATGAGAATTTATTTGCCACAAGAAAATTTGCATAATAGAAAATGTTTTTATTCTATGTGTCCTCCTTCTTTCTCAATAACTGCCTTCACACGCTTCCTGAAACTTGCACAAGTGTTCCTCAAATATTTGGGTGACAACTTCTCCCATTCTTCTTTAACAGTATCTTCCAGACTTTCTCGTAATAGTTTTGCTCATAGTCATTCTCTTCTTTCCATTATAAACAGTCTTTATGGACACTCCAACTATTTTTGAAATCTCCTTTGGTGTGACGAGTGCATTCAGCAAATCACACACTCTTTGACGTTTGCGTTCCTGATTACTGATATGGGCAAAAGTTTCTGAAAAGGTATGGATAATAGTGTTAGGTATGATTATGACATCAATATATGTTTGGTTTCAAAACAATTGACGTAGTGCCTGCTGAGAAAAAAACAACTAAATGTTCATTGTAAATTTTGCTTCCCCACCCTGTAAATAAATAAAAGCATTTTATTTTCTGTTAGGAAAATATGTTTGGTTTGGATTTGGTTGAAGCCATTGCCAGTCATTATTAATACTTCTTAGTTAACTTCTTCTTTCCAGGTATCTTCCCCTAAAACTATGTTTTGATTGTGTAAACCAAACAAAAAAAGCTTGATAAATATGCCATCAAAACAAGCTGATAGATATTGCTGTGGAAGTACAATGTCTGTGAACATAACAATAAATAAATAAATAAATAAATATAAGAAATAAAACAACATGAAATAAAAATAAATAAATGAAAAAACAACATAATGTTCAGAAGCAATATTTCATGTCATATTATATAAATAAATATTTAACTGTCATGCTTTAACCAAATATAAACTGAACTTATTCATAGTTACAGTTAAACAACACTTCTACGACAAAGGGCTGACGATCAGGTTTTACAGGATTTGCGAAAGGAAGCCATTTTAATTCAACTTAATTTATTCATTCATTATCTGGACTGGCTTTATCCTCACTAAGGTTGCAGGGGTCACTGGAGCCTATCCTAGCTATTTATGGGTGAAGGCGGGGCACACCCTGGAGACGTCACTAGTTCATCGCAGGGCTGACATAGAGACAAACAATCACTCTCACATTCACACCTATGGGCAATTTTAGATTAACCAATGACCCTATCAGTGCATGTCTTTGGATGGTGGTAGGTAACTTAATTTAATTCAGTTGTATTCATTAGTCCACAGTACACAGTGATGCTTTTCACTGGGTGGTAAAAGTGATCATAACATTATTGGTGTCACTCATGTTGTCATTTGGCGGTGAGTCACAGTGAGTTTAGATAAGATCAGGGTTCAGGTTCTATGCAAACAGTGGATGCTAAAAGGTTCAACATATCTTCTTGTTTTCTTTTTTTTTTTTTTTTTTTTTTTTATTACTGAGGCCCTTTGTTTCTGTTACATATTCATCCTGGCTCTGGGCCTGTATTCATCAGGCCTGTGTGCCATGGCGCTGTCCAAGGTGCTGATCCTGCTGCTGGGACAGTGATATCCAGCGCCTTGGAGAGTGCCCCAGTGCACAGCGCTGACAGTACAACTGCTGTCAGGACGCACTGAAGCCAAATCAATGAAAGTCGTCTCTGTATTATGTGGCATGACAGTGTTTTGTAATGATTAGATCTGATAACTCTGTCCAAGTCTATAACCCCAACAAACAGGACCACAGGCTGATGAGACGAGGACTGAGGGATCCTTTTCAAGCAGGTTGTTCCATCTACAAAATTCCAGTCCAGACTAAATCACATAAGCAAGCAACAAAGCAAAACTCAGTAACAAAATCTTAATATACAGAGTCAGCCAAAATAATGTATACACACATTAGGAAAAGAAAAACTTGCATAAATATTTCAATACCAAATTTATTCAGGCATCATGAGATTAATACAAGTTCCCTTTGGCCTCTACAATTACAAGAGGTGCTCAAAGTGGTGGCCATTGGCTTCCAGACATTTATGTGTACGGTGAACTACTGCTGGGGTAACGTTGGACAAAGTGTCCAATGGGGTTGCTGCACATGCATTTTCAATTTCTTGTCTAACCTCCTAAGACCCAGCTATGGGTTTTCTGTCCACATTTGTGGACAGGAGTTTCAACACTTTATACAAAAAAAAAAAAAAAAGAAAGAAAACTGTCCACCACAAAGGACATTCCATAACAATTTGACTGCATCTGAAAAAAAACTGTTGCATGGGTTAAGGTTAGGGGGTTAGGGGTTAGGTTTAGGGGTTGGGTTAGGGTAGGGTTAGGGTTTGGGGGTTAGGGTTAGAGGGTTAGGGTTGGGGTTAAGGGTTAGGGTTAGAGTTTACAGTTTAGGTTAGGGTTGGGTTCGGGTTGAGGATTAGGGTTAGGGGTTAGGGTTTACGGTGCAGGGTTTAGAGTTAGGGTTAGAGGGTTAGGGTTAGGCGGTTAGGGTTAGTAGGGTTGGGGTTAGGGTTTAAGGGTTGGGGTTAGGGTAGGGTTAGGGTTACGGTTAGGGTTCGAGGGTTGGGGTTAGGGGTTAGGGTTACTGGGTTAGGGTTGGATTAGGGTTAGGGATTAGGGTTTAGGGTTAGGTTAGGGTTAGGGTTAGGGTATTGACCTAGATGGAGCATATTTTGAAAAATAAAAAAAAATATGTAACTTAAACCATTTTTTTCAACTGTCCTTTTTTGCAAACCTTCTGAAGCTCTTTATCAGGCAAGTGACTATTTTTGATCATTTCCTCAAACATTAAATATGGGGCCAATCCTGTGCCTCAGTGAGGTCCAGAAGCATGTTGGTTTTTGTGACATTATACAGTGATTCAGAGAGATTTAATGGACATTTTGAAGCTGTAAATAGTGAATATGAGTGATTTTTGTCAGTTCATGACCTTATAACAGTTGTTTTATTGCATGTGTTTACTTTTGAGCAAGTGCTGCTCTGATGTTTTAGGGCAAGAGGAGGGAGATGATGATGTCAAATAACACACTAAGGTCAACATTTTTAATTTCAGAGTATTTCAATGTGCGGTCTATAAAGGGTTGAGTTAATTCTCCGGTGATGCCCCTGACCTCGGTGCTGGTGAAGATCTGGAGTTGGTCATAAGTGCATTCAATGGCCGCTCACTGCTCCTTATGTGTGCTATGTGCTAATGCTAATTCCTGATACTAATGCAAGGTAATGTGTGTTTATTAGGATGGGTAAAATGCAAAGATCCAATTTCAGCACAGATATAATACCTTTATATCTGGTTTTGACTAAATGATAAATACTGATTCTAAAAGCATCAAAGGTTGGCTAAAACAAAATCAGAGATGTACGCATTTGTAATGATTCTGAATATACTGTAATTCTATGTAACCTTGATGGAAATATTTATCATATGCTGTATTCTTTTTTTTTTTTTTTTTTTGCATTTGTGATTGTAACATGTCATTTTATGCAGTCTTAAATGTTCTCCTTTTCTTCACTCTTCTCTCTTTCTTTCTCTTTTTTCTCAACTGAAAGCCTGACTAGGAGCTGGAGACGGAAACTAACAATAGTTATAATCTTTTTATGTAAATCATCAGTTACAACAGCTTGTTTGTAACAGGTAGAAGTTATACTATGTAATTTGCATTGTCCCTATCAAATAAACTTTATAAATAAATAAATAAATAAATAAAATCTGAAATAATCATTTCTGCAGCATCAGGATTTTCAGTTGTGGACATGCAGAAAAACATTATTTTTCCAGTCTTTGTCAACCCATTTTAGAATGTATACAGAATGTAAGTATAATAATAATAATAATAACAATAATAATGATAACACTGGTCAACAACAAATTTATTGTTTAAGTTTTTTGAGCTGATTTAGGATAATTTTGGTGTGCTGAATCCAAAAATCACATTAATTTTGCTCAGTCAGGTCAACTTTCTGAACTAGGCTACATATTGGCTTTTTAACATTTTTGCTTACATTTATGGGCATTTTCACATCATATGATACAAAATTCTTTCATATTTCTTGCAATAAACGAGTTCTGAAGATTTTAGTTTTGCCAATTTATGATTAATGTTTTTTTTAATATTACAGGTGATAATATTAAAGGCTTCGACTAGAAGATCTTGCAAAAATAAGCCTGATGTATTCTGCTACATCTGCGGTGAATACACCATTGTACCTAACAGGAATCAAGTCACAAGTTTCAAAAAGTGTGCTTACCAATCTTATTTTGGTATTAATTATTATATTTTGTGAGAAGATCAAATTTTTCAAAATCAAATTAGCAAAAAAAACCTGACCTGATTGAGAAAAACAGATGTCATTTTTGGATTTAGCGGTGCAAAATGGTCCTAATTCAGTTGAAAAAACCTAGACAACTTGCAAAAAACATTTTTTTTGTAACCCAGTGTAATAAATCACACTTATATAGCGCTTTTTTGGACCCTCAAAGATGTCTCACAAACAAACAAAACAAAAGAACTAAGGGGCTCAAGTAAATGCAAGTTTGAACAAGAAAGTTTTGAGTGGTGATTTGAAGTTTTGTATTTTGTATTCTGTTGGGATTCTGTTGGGTTTCTGTAAATTGACTTAGAGTCTGGTTTTGACCAACTCTATATATAAAATGTCAAGAGATAACTTTTTTTGTGATCTGGCGCTATATAAATAAAATTTGATTGATTGAGTGATTTAATTGGTTTTCCCCTGTAAGTCGCTTTGGAAAAAAGCGTCTGCCAAATGCGTAAACATAAACATAAACATAAATCTGGTCAATTTTACTCTTAGATATGAACGTAAAGCTCAGTAAAGAGTAAACCTAGGCTGGCTCAGAGTGGTTCAGAGCTGTTTCAGACACTATCACGCTTGCGGGTTGTAAGCATTTCGCGCCGCAGGAAGCGACAGTAATGACCCATTATTTTTGGGTGCACTCGGCTCATCATTTCCACTTCAGCGATATCTGAATGAAATCATTCCCCATGCTCATCACTTACATCACCCGAACTGGTGGTTGGAGAAGAGGGAATGAATTTTCAGCAACACCCCATAGCCCATCTGTTCATATGCTGTTAACATGTCCTCAACCAGTTGATCATAATTTGGAGCTCTGTGGTTGCCCAGAAAATCCGGCACCACTTCCACAAATAAATCCAAGCTGTCATTTCTAGAGAACTGAGCTGTGAGGGGGATACAGGATCACCAATCAGGTCTCCAATCTGGCCTTCAGTGAAAATTCCAGCTTTCATTTTTCATTTCATTTTTATACCACTTTGGACAAGACTAACTTTTTTCTTTCGGTTATTGAAAAGCATTTCAATTTTGATCTCTTTGAATTTGGAATTAAAGCAACAGTGTGATATGCTGCTAATGGCTATATATTGACTTGTGTTATTAACTCTGATCCACAATTCAAACATAGATAATGAACATAGATGATGGGAACGATATAGAGGCTACAGACCAAGACTAACTTCTTCACAGCCATGTGATCTATGAAGGGAAACCAGGCTGAAGATAATCCTCCACTGAATAAACATAACAATCAGACGACCTTTGTGAGGATCTTTAACATCAAATTCACAGACTACAAAATTACGACACCACTGATAACTTAACTCTTTCCCCGCCAGAGCATTTTCCAATGAGTTGATAGCCAGCTCTAGCCTTTTTGGTCCTATTCACTAATCTTTGGAGGCTCACTGAAAATGTTTTATTAGGAGTATGTGAACACTGAAGACATCAAAAGAAAGAACAGAACTTCAACTTATAAACACAAAAAACAATTTTATTCTATCTTCATTCATTTGTGAGATATAAACATTTGAATATTGGTCATTTTCAGGAAAAAACTGAATTTTGAGCAAAAAACTGAGAAAACTGCATTTTTTTTTTCAAAGATATTGATTTTCAAGATAAAACTGATTTCCTATTTACATTTTTGACTCTTTCTTATTTAACCAACAGTAACACTGTATTCAAAATCACAAATTAAATATTAACAACAACAATAATAATAACAAACAGCTCTAAGATATCCCATCATTCCACAAAATGTTAGTGGAATCCACACCAAACTTTAGACAAAACATCTTCTAAAGCACCAGGTTCCTTATAAACTTTACACATTTACATACATCAGTTATAAGTCTAACACATATTAGTTTAGCTTTTTGATGTAAACACTTCAATATTCCTCATTTTCAAGAAAATAGAAACAAATTCACTAAATACTGCAGATTTCTGGCCTTTCCTTGGCTACACCACGTCCTCCTGTTGGACCACCTGCTGTGTTTGATCTGGAAATAATTATATGGACATCTAGTTATTTATCTATGTATGAATATATGTATTTATTTATTTCATACGAAAGCCAAATCAAACAGTGTCTTACCTGCGTCCCTGCTGACATTATGGAGCTGGATCTGTTCTGTGTCCTCAGTCTGAATCTGAACTCACTCTGTCTAACAGATGCAGACTAGCTGTCCTTTGTCTTGTCCCACGTCTGTGTGTCTGTCTTCTCCTTGAATGTCAGCTATAAATGTCTCTTTTCTCTTTCTACTGTCTGTCATTTTCTCCATGTCGCTCTGTGCCCCCACCCCACCCCCTCTTCCTCATCCTCCATGTTGGACCCTCGCCGCTCTGTTTTCCTGTGTTCTGTGTTTGTCTCCCTCACCTTCTACTTCTCCGTTACTGTCTCTAAAAGGTTCTTCAAATATTGAATTGTCAGACTCTGTCTCCATAATCATCTTTAAGGCTTTTGAAACTGCGTGCGGTTCCTGCAGAGTCTGCATTTCCTCATTCAGAGTGACTGGCGCTGTATGCGTTGCCATGGGATATGGAGACTCCAGTGCGGAAATTTTACGCCCGATTCTTCATTTTTCTGGAAAAGCTGCTTAATTGTTTGTTTTTGGACTAAGGAAAGTAATTCACATGATTCACAGCTTCAACTACAGTATAACAGGGAAAACACGGATTGACGGAAAATCTCGTCATTGGCGTGGAAGCGTTGGGAAGCAATTGACGGAATATCTCATCAATGGCGGGGAAAGAGTTAATAAGTGTTTTGAGAGATGAGTGAGCGTTTGAGGTGGTGTGACCAAAGAAGCCCATTTATAGAATAATTTACAGAATACACTCACACATCACAGCAAGACGGTTCTGGGTTCAACTCTTAGTCAGACCGGAACCTTTATGTGTTGGGTTTACCTGTTCTCTTCCCCAAAAGGGTTTTTCCAGCTTCCCTCTACATTATACATGTGTACATATAATGTATATAAGTTAATTCTCCTGTCATTAACCCTGACCATGATGCTGATGAAGATCTGCCATCACTGCTCCTGATCTGTGTATGCGATGTGCCAATGCTAATGCTAGCTACTGTGTTTATGTATCAGGATGACTAAATAAGGGTTTCTGCAGATCATTAAAAAGCAATAAATTCCATGTCCAGAGGCATTAAAAAATTAAATGTACTTGATGTAAAAAGCATTGTTTTTCATGATTAATTTTGATTATATAAACATTTCATAATTTTGATTGAAAGTATACTGTGATAATTGGCGACACGGTGGTGCAGTGGATAGCACTTGTGCCTCACAGCAAGAAAGTCCTGGGTTTGATTCCAGCACCAGTCGACGGGGGTTGGGACCTTTCTGTGTGGAGTTTGCATGTTCTCCCCATGTCTGCGTGGGTTCTCTCCTGGCACTCCAGCTTCCTCCCACTTGCGGACAAACCCAAATGGGACCCTTATATGCAGTCCAATTATAACCCTTATGGGGCCCACATGGACATGCTGGCTGGGAGTGATCAAAGTTTTAGCCAAGTAGCCACAGGTTAGCCAGTACATTTTAATCAATGGTCAAAGCAGCCAGGTTGGAATCTTTCACCTTTAGTCCTAGTATCTTTGATGACGATAAAGCAGCTTAAGACTATAGGATATTGTGTGTTATAAAACAGAGGCAAGAAGAAGAAAATGTTTGTTTGTAGAAATACTTTAAACACATGGCAGTGCTCCCTATATAGATCCTCCACTCAATCCACGGTAGCAAAAATGTAAACATTCATTCATTTCTCAGTCATTACACTCTAATGAAAATGTAATCATGAATGTTAAATCCCCTCTCTGCAATTAGACCCTCTTAAATCTCACACACTGAAACTTTCCAAAATGAGGCTGACACAGTAAAGAACAGAGCTGATAACTTAGCGTTGCAGAAATAACCTGTTGATCACAGGAGCCCAGAGGCCCAAAGCAATAATAAGATAAACATCAGCTGACACACAGAGGACAAGGCAAACAGGAGATAGAAACGAGGGAGGCGGCGAACAAAGAAGGGCATGTAAAGGCAAGGAGGACTCCAGGCACATTTTGAAGACAAAGCTGTTTGTGCAAAACATTTATTTGCACGCGTGATGAGTTAGGGGTTTGTGTTGGATTTGATCCATGTTGAAACTGATGCAGTGTAGTTTGTGTTTCAACTACATATTAAGATGTTCCCAAACAAAGACTAATGCGGGCATGTCGGCCTCACACTTCCTCTGTTAAAAGTTTAACACTTATCCTGGTTCCATGAAAAGAACTGGGTGGTCATATATTAACCCATAAAGACCTAGTGCTCCTTTTGTAGTAGTTCCCAAATGAATGTTTCTCTATATTTAGCCTTTTATTGATTGTAATATCCTCCTTATTTTGTGGTTTTTCAGTGTACAGGGTGGGGAAGCAAAATTTACAATGAACATTTAGTTGTTTTTTCTCAGCAGGCACTACGTCAATTGTTTTGAAACCAAACATATATTGATGTCATAATCATACCTAACACTATTATCCATACCTTTTCAGAAACTTTTGCCCATATGAGTGATCAGGAAAGCAAACGTCAAAGAGTGTGTGATTTGCTGAATGCACTTGTCACACCAAAGGAGATTTCAAAAATAGTTGGAGTGTCCATAAAGACTGTTTATAATGGAAAGAAGAGAATGACTATGAGCAAAACTATTACAAGAAAGTCTGGAAGATACTGTTAAAGAAGAATGGGAGAAGTTGTCACCCGAATATTTGAGGAACACTTGTGCAAGTTTCAGGAAGCGTGTGAAGGCAGTTATTGAGAAAGAAGGAGGACACATAGAATAAAAACATTTTCTATTATGTAAATTTTCTTGTGGCAAATAAATTCTCATGACTTTCAATAAACTAATTACCTCCACCAAGGAGGTTATGTTTTTGCCAGGGTTTGTTTGTTTGTCTGTCTGTTTGTCTGTCTGTTAGTGTGCAACATAACTCAAAAAGTTATGGACAGATTTTGATGAAATTTTCAGGGTTTGTTGGAAATGGGATAAGGAAGAAATGATTAAATTTTGGTGGTGATCGGGGGTGGGGGGGCCCACGGGGGGGGGGGGGGGCGCAGACCAGAAAATTTCATCAAATCTGTCCATAACTTTTTGAGTTATGTTGCACACTAACGGACAGACAAACAGACAGACAAACAAACAAACCCTGGCAAAAATATAACCTCCTTGGCGTGGGGGGGCCCACAGGGGGGGAATCCCCTGATCAGCCTTGGCGGAGGTCTGCGCTCTCTGGGTGCTTCTAGTTGGTCATACACTGTCTTTCAATCCCTGCCTCAAAATATTGTAAATTTTGCTTCCCCACCCTGTATATCATATATTTTCCTATATTTAATTTCAGAATGGCTATGTCCACAGTACTGAGGGACTACTGTCTCATTTGTCTATTACCACAGAACCAATCAGCACCCTCATTCTATCATGTGTAGACTGGTAACCTGTTACCTGTCCCCCTGCTGCTACAGTACTGTGGCAACAAGCATCACACATGCCATGTGCCTATCCAGTTACAGGAAAAGGCTAGGGGACCAGTTACCAGAAGCTGGTTTGTGTGCCTATTCACAGTTTCAGTTTCAGCATGCAGGCAAACAACATGAAACGTAGCAACTGATTTGCTTCATATGAGGAATTTGCCCAGGTTTTTAATGAATAGAAATCAGCCACTGAGACTACGTTCAGAGTCCAGAATTCAGATCATTTCTGGCAATAGACAAACTAATATTTTGTACCACAGTACTGTGGCAGTAGCCGTTGCCATTTAATTTACTGATCATAAAGATCAGTGTTTCCCAACCAGTGTGTCGCGGTACATAAATGTGCCGTGAGAAATCATCAGGTGTGCCGTGGAAGATTATCCAATTTCACCTGATTGGTACTCTAAGCACATACACTACAAACAAAAAGTTAAGGATATTTGTTTTTTTGTGGTAATTTTTTTTGTCATTTTTGCCATTTGTAAATAAAACTATTTCTGGTCATTTAAAAAATGTGTTTCAATTCAATTCACACACAAAAAAGTAAAAAGCGCTGTGCAAGAATCCCAACTGAAAAAAATAGCCCCAAAATTAAAAATATCCTTAACTTTTTGTTTGTAGTGTACGACTGCACACACCAATGATCCACTCTACAACAGTCTCCTGTTTCCTTTTGCAAGATAAAAGTGAAAGTGAAGCAGCCCCAATGCGGTGCCATTCTGTTGATAAAGCCCCCCTCCCTAGAGATTAGCAGGTTACCCACAAACCCCGGGTATTAGGTTGGGGCGGGGGGATATGCCTCCCATACCATTATACGCCAGACCTCAATCTGTGAGAGGGGGAGTCCGTCTCAGTGGTCACTGATACACCCCTCTCAGCCTTCTTGTTCCAAATGCCCCCCCGCCCCCAGTATAAAGCGACAAAAAAAGAGACTCAGAGCTGTTGAGGAAGATTTGTGCGTGTCTTTGTGTTGAACTAAACAGGCCCAGGTTTCACACTGTGGAAGTAAACTGAGACTAGCTTTGCATTATATTTCAATAAATACACTTTTTATGACATTTTTGTTTGGTGGTCTGCCTTGTGTTTTTTCTAATATTAAATGTGTGCCGTGGCTCAAAAAGGTTGGGAAACACTAATATAGATGTTCATTAAAGCTCAGATTAAAGTTAAAATTTATTACATCAGAAACAGAGAAAACTGAAGAAAAAGTGACTTTTTGAGCCAAGATATCAATAACTGAACATAAAAACAAGTCTGTCCATCCATTGCCATTGATCCAACTCCATGGGTTTTACTGGGGAATCAATGTTGTAGAAGATGACGGTGTTTCCACGGTAACTACGGAGCCTCTGAACATCTAAATGGGTCATATCTGATGACCGTGAAAAGATGACAAACTGTATTTTACACCAATCATTTACGTGGTGATAGAATTAGTGGATTAACAGGTATTAAACATTTTACATCAGTAGGTGTTTTTTGTTGCCGGTGGCTGTTTGGGTCTTTATGGGTAAAAAAAAAAAAAAAAAACGGGCTGTGGGAGAAAGTGTCATCATATTGAGGTGGCTGACAACCACCTCATGTGGCTCAATATAAAGAGAGAATAATGACTGAAGTTGAGCTGAAACAATTAAATAGTTAATCGACTTGAACCGATTGAATTAAATACAAAATCCTGTATAATTTTCCTGAATCAAAGCTTTGTTTCCTTAATTTTGCTGCCGCTAAACATTGGTTCCACTGTTGTGTTTCACAGACACTTATTGTGACGCACATGACGCCAGGATCAACACAAACAACATGAAGCGAAACTCAAAAGAGACGAGGACAAAATAGCAGAAAATGTTTATATGTTCACATTTCTACATTGGAACCATCAGTTACTCCTTTAAACTCCAACACAAACATTTAAATATTTGTCTTAATTTTTTTCCTAAGTTGTACATTAGTTCCATCTTTAGTTGTTGGATACAAATGTGTCGAAGACTGCTGTGCACATACTGTTTGTAAATTTAATTTGACTTTTTTGTTGTTTATATGTAGATATTTATAGGTATACTTTTTACTGTTGTATTGTTATTTCTCTATAGATATATTTTTTAATATATATTTTTACTTTTATAGTTTTTGTGGTTGTAGTTTCAACTGGTTTTGGAATAAAGTTTTGTCACTTTCAGGCGTGTCTTTTTCACATTTTCACAATTTTTTTTCTCCCATCCATCCATCCATCCATCCATCCATCCATCCATCTTCTGAACCCACTTTATCCTCACCAGGGTCGTGGGGGTGCTAAAGCCTATCCCTGCTATTTATGAGCGAAGGTGGTGTACACCCTGGACGAGTCACCATATCATCTATTCAAAAAATGATTTAACCCTTTCATGTATACTGGTCACTACAGTGGGCACTTATTCTACAGCTGTTCTCTTGTATATTCATGGATTTTGTTGTTTTGTTTTTTTTTTTACACATATCTTTATTAAAGTTTTAAGACATCACATATCGTTTCTGACATGAACTGTGTAGATCGCCCCTGAGTGTAATAGTTATAGTTTTCACACAATTATCAGTAAATGCATGTTTCTTCGCTTCAAAACTTAAATGCATGGTGTCCAGCTGAGTGGACATTTTTGCAACATCATGAAAAATAGGTTCCTAAGATTTTTTTTTTATTATTATTACTATTTTTTTAATGTTTTTTTTTTTTTTTTGTAATTTATTTTTCATAAGAAAATTTTTAATCGCATTGTTTTTTTCATGCCTAAAGAGGAATAAAAACACTCAGGAAAAAGATCTTGATTAAGGTTCTCATAATTCGTGCATGAAAGGGTTAATCAAAAGAAATCAGAGAAAATAATCGACAAATTAATCAATTACAAAAATAATCCATAGTTACAGCTATAGCCTGAAGGATGGGAGACAAAGACATGCAGCACAAGTGGAAGAGACAGACGCCTGGTGTAGCCGAAACTTTAAGACTGCGACAAACTGAGGGAGTAAGTTGTTTAAACGCAGAGGGATTTGTGTGTGTGTGTGTGTGTGTGTGTGTTATGGGGCAGGCTGGAGGTGATGATGGCAGTGTGGGATTAGTAAATGACCCTGTCTCCCTCTTGCCAGCAAAGAAATAACTACTCGCTGTCCGACTTTCAACACAGCCATATCAGGGGAGAACAGTGTGTGTGTGTGTGTGTGTGTGTGTGTGTGTGTGTGTGTGTGTGTGTGTGTGTGTGTGTGTGTGTGTGTATGTATGTGCCCTACAGGGCTACCAAGGGGAGTAATGGGATTTCTGCCTTTGTGTCTGGAGAGAGGAAAAAAAAAGACCAATTGTGTGGATTTGCCCTTTACTGCCACAGCTGCTGCACTACTTTATGGGTGAAATATAGATGTAGAGTGTGTGTGGGTTTGTGTTTGTGTGTGCTTTCCAAAGGACTTGGGAGAATATATTTCTTATGGGTGTATCTGGACATATACAGTATTTTCTATCACTCTGTGTGTGTGTTTGGGATGTACATTCCCATCGCTGAGGCCGAGGCAGTACACATATCAAGGCCTTGTCATTGATTCACTATGTTAAAGACAAATTATGAGTGTTACCAAACTATTCAACATGTGTGATTTGGTTTGATATGATTTAAAGAAAGAATGTTCAGATTAAGATTCAGATTCTTGGTTTGTTCTAAGATGAGAAATCCACTCATTAGAGCAGATACAGTAGTGTTGCATCCTTAGAATACCGGGATGACACGAACAAAAGGACAGAGATGACAGATTGGACTGGAAGCGATCTTTACTCACTGGCTCATCACATACAAAAAATACAAAAATAAAAAATAGGACAGCACAAGAAATCTACAAGTAGTCGGAAACTTTATCAGTTGAGAACAGATCACAATAAGGCAAAACAAGAAAACATGGTTTGGGGTTTTTTCCTCAACTTTATTTATTTATTTTTTTCTCAAATGCATACGCTGCCTAAATTGTCAAAGTGTGACAGAACCTTCAGCTACCATACTTTCCGGACTATAAGCCGCACCCACCCCATCTCCAGCGTCTCATCATCGCTTCTGTGACGGAGCGGCCGTAGACGCCACGTCACTTTCTCCTGCACGATGCATTCTCCCAGTGTCTCTGTGGGAGGAGGTGGCATGTGTAGAGTGCCAGTGTCCCACAGAGACCTGCTTCAATGTACGTGCAGGAAAGTAGTTTCTCCCCACATTCCCCGTTCTGAACTCTTTTTTTTTTTTTTTTTTTTTTTTTTTCCCCCGTGAGTAGTGCAGTCGAGGGTGCACACTCAATGCCTACACTTAAGACTCACAAACTCAGACTCACCAGACACTGATCTGGCTGTATCTTCCGCCTCTGTTCACCACTGTGGGTGGTGAACCGGGGCACTTCCTGCTTAGCCCTTTTATGGCGCATTGTGGTGCGCCGTTGGTGGTCAGGTGACCTGGACTAGTTTATTTTTTTTCCTAATTATTCAATTATGTTGATTTTCATGATATTTACATTGAAAGTAAATGCCACATGGAGGGCATTTTGTTAGTATAATATTTCTGTTATTGGATGTGATTATTTGGTAATTTTTTTTTTTCCTGAGTTTTGAAGTTTTTGTTAAAACCCTCTTTTTTATTAATTTGGTATGCCCGGGGGAGGGGCTAAGAGTATTTAATGAGGGGTTTTTCTGTCAGACGGGCAGACAGGGTTTGTTCTCCGAGCTGTGAACTTCTGGTGAGGGTGGATGATTTTTTCGTTGTATATACTTCAGTTTTGTATTGTAATTAATTTTTCACGTTTATTCTGGTAAAAGTGGTGCTGAATAAAATCACAGAAAATAGTTTGACGACTGAGCCATCATCTTTTTTTAATCTGGGAAACCCAAACCCGTGACAGTTTCATTGATGCCAAGCTTACATGCAGCAGCTCTATTTCCTTTTTCATCAGCCGGATCGATCGTTAGCCCAGAAAACATAAATTAGCCGCATCATTTTAGAGCCACAGGTTCACAGTGTGCGGAAAAAGGTAGCGGTTTATTGACTGGAAAATACGGTAAATGCATTTGTAAAGGAGGGCTGGTTTTAATGAACAGTAGCTCCAGTCTGAGTCATGTGGATAAAGTAATACTCAGAGTTTCCAGGTTAGTGACTGTATGTGATGAATCCAACACAGATACCTACCAGGGGTTGGACACAGATGTGTTGTGTAGTGACAGTTTCTGTGGTTCAGTGAATTGTGTTGGGACTGACTCGTCATTAAGTTGCTTTCAGTTCGGTTGTTGTGAACAGTTGTTTAGTGTGTTGTGTAGTGGTCCAGTGTGTGTCCTGCTGGGTCCAGTCTGTCTGGTTAGAGGTTTAGACCCAATCCCAATTCACCCCTTCCCTCTTGCGCTTGGCATTACCCCTTGTAACAGAGTTGCAAGGGGTAGGGGTTGAAACATTCCCCTATGAAATGGGACAACCCTTCCAGACCTGTTACATCATCAGTAGTCATCGATGCAGCTATAAACAGATGCAACAACTTTGTGAAAGTATTCCCCATGCCGTCAGCAGCTGTAACTGTCTCTGTTCCATGGGCTTTGGTCATCTTTTTGCGGCTATCAACCGCAAACCACAGAAATGCGATCTATAACACATTGAAACAGCATTAAGCAGTCGGTCAAATTATGAAGTTATTTACAAAGAAAATACTTACATTTGTGTGTTTCTTTCATCACACTGGTGCACGTTTTTGCTGTGTTTACCTCCATCTTGCCAGTAACTCAAACAGATTTACGGGAAACTTCTCATACCCTTCTGTTTGTTGTGTGGTCCTGAAATATCTCTGTTACGAGGGTCAAACAACATTGAGAATCGAGACACATCTATCCCTTCACATGAACGAACAAAATGGAGGGGTAGGAGTAAAGGCTGGTTTATGCTTACTGCGCCAGCGAGCTCCGTGCAGCTTCACGCAGTCAATTGACATCATTTCACAGCCACGCCCCTTCTCATGGCTCATCTCAAGTGGAAACTTTCCACGTCGTGCACCTCAGAAAATTTGTAAGAGACCCGCGGATAACATGGCCGACATTCAGGAGCTCCTGGTGGTAGAAGTGCAGAAGTACGGGCACTTGTATGATTTGTTGCACCGGGATCACCGTGACAGCCGAGTGGTGAACAATTCATGGAGGGAAATTGCAGCTACAGTCGGCAAAGAGGAGGAATGGGCAAAAAAAACCTGGAAAAAAGTTCGGGACAGATATGTGAAGGCAAAAAAGACCGCCAAAGGGAGAAGTGGAGACCCAGGGGGGAGCCCAAACGTCCCACGGATTCTGACAGAGTTGAGCTGGCTCTGGAATTTTATTAAACACAGGTAAACAGACTCAAATTTCCCTCCGGAGGACATAAGTTTTTTGATAATTTTCTTCTTTAGTTTTTTACTGTGATAGATGTGCGTTTGTGGCACACTGCCCCCTGCAGTTTGGGAATAGACGCCGCACAGAGCCGCCCGGGGTATAAAAGCATCACACGTACTCTCGTGCCAACTCCCCTATTTTCCGCACGTCACGTTCGTGCGGCAAGCATAAACCAGCCTTTAGAGGGAAGGCCAAGGGGTGACTTGGGATTGGGCCTAAATGTTTGTATTTAACTTGAAACAGAGTTTTCAACTATGATATTCTGTAAAACTGAATATTTATTACCTCCGCCAAGGGCCTTATGTTTTTGCTGGCATTGGTTTGTCTGTCTGTCTGTCTGTGTGCAAGATAACTGAAAAAGTTATGGATGGATTTGAGTGAAAATTTCAGGAAATGTTGATACTGGCACAAGAAACAAATGATTAAATTTTGGTGGTGATCGGGGGGGGCGTTGGGCACTGATCTGCCTTGGTGGAGGTCTGCGCTCTCCGAGTGCTTTTCTAGTTCATATACTTATTTATTTTCATCCTGCACCATACCAAGACATTTTTATTCCTTACCTCGTGCATCTCACTCATTAGTTTTCATTTGTGTCTGAGTCACAAGTGTTTGCTCCTGGAGGATTCTGTTGGGTTTCTGTAAATTGGCTTAGAGTCTGGTTTTGACCAACTCTATATATAAAGTGTCATGAGATAACTTTTTTGTTGTGATCTGGCGCTATATAAATAAAATTTGATTGATTGAGTGATTTGATTGGTTTTTCCCTGTTAGTCACTTTGGAAAAAAGCGTCTGACAAATGCATAAACATAAACATTTTTGTACGAGTCTAACCTTCACCCTAACATCCTGTTATTTAAATCCTTTTGGCCCCCAAATATATGTAATGGACAGTTTCAATGAGGTTCAATCATACTTAATGTATTTAGATGAAAAATTTGTCACAGGATACATTTTGAATGATTGAATAAATAAATGATGGGAATACACACCATGGTATAATTTTTCCTCTGGTTTCTGCTTCATCTTTTCTGTAAACAATCTGTAGAAAGACAGGGAATTGAGATGAAATGCATGTTTTTAGAGAGATCATTGATAACAGACGGATGGAACAATCCAGTAAAGAAATGGTAAAATATATACTATTCTGATGTCTCTGCATTGATTTCTGCTTCTGCTCTCTGTTGGACTAAAACAGTGAATTGAGAGACAGCTCATCTTATCACAGAGGGAAAATGTACAGCTCAGAGCTTCCTCTTCTTCACCCTGGGAGACAAACCTCAATCACAGCTTTGTTTTCCAGACTGTTGAAGGTACAGCTTTGAGCGATACATCCTTCTTCACCTGTACCGGGATGTTACATCTACTCCTATAGCACAGTGTGGCAGGACATGAATGATGACATGACTATGTATTTCATCATTAACTCATATAATGGGGAAAAACACATTAAAATTAAACATTGTATAAATATTATATATGCCAGTAACCTGAACAGACTGACTAAAAGGGACTGTTTCATCATGTTACTCAAAAAATGCAAATCAAGGACTATTTTTTTATTTTTTTTATTCTGACTGTCTAGTGATCCAAATGACTGATGTCATCAGTGACATAACGGTAATATAATGGAGACCATGACCGAAAGGACAAGTTAGTGTGAAAAATAATCTGAGTACTGTACTGTATAATTTAACCCTTTCATGCATGAATTATGAGAACCTTAGTTGAGATTTTTTTTCCTGAGTGTTTTTAATTTTTCTTTAGGCATGAAAAAAAGCGTGATTGAATTTTCTGATATAAACCTATTTTTCATGGAGTTACAAAAATTTCCACTCAGCTGGACACCATGCGTTTAATTTTTGAAGCAAAGAAACGTGTATTTAAAACCCATCATCAGAAAGTGATAAACTGTGGGAAAACTATGAAATAATTACATTTTTCATGCAGCTAATCTGATGTTTTGTCACATTTTAACATAGTTTAATACTAGTTCTTACTCACTTCATGGAGATAATATGCTAAAAAACAAACAAAAAAAAACAAAAAACTTTTTGATTAAGGAAACTTTTAAATTACAGGACTGTTTTTCAACCTTAGGGTTGGGACCCCATGTGGGGTCACTTGGAATTCAAATGGGGTCACCTGAAATTTGTAGTAATTGATAAAAATTTAAAAAAACAAACAAACAAACAAAAAAAAACTTACTGATAAAAAATATTTGAGTTGACAGAGACAATCCCAATCCATAAAAGCCAAAAACAGTTGGGAACCACTGAATGACAGTTTAAAAACGATTTACACTCAAACATGTTTACTACAGATCAGGTTTACCAAGAACAGTAAAGTTACAGTAATGGTATGAATTGCAGTGTATGGGATGACCCTCTGTGTTGGATGATATGAAACTAAAACAACAAAACCCATGAATGTACTTATTATTTTAATTTAAAAAGTCTCTTCTTTTGCATCTCTGCTCCTATACGTTAATTTAAAATTCCTGATTTGCACTGTATTGTTTTTGAATGTATTTTTGCTCTTGCCCTACATATCCCCATGATTTTTGTACTTTATTTTATTGATGTTAATTTGTTTTACTGTATTATTATCCTCATTGAGAGTTTGGATTTTTTCACAAGTTCAATAAAAAAAAAAAATAAATAAAAAATGAAAGGACCGCTGACATGTCCAGTTGAAAATCCACAGGAGCCGTTCTCACTGAAGCAGCAGAAGAGCAGATAATAGGAAATGAACCTGCGTCCCCTGAGTGGGTTGCAGTTTCCAGGTTTTCCTTCTATTACTGCTTCACGTTGGCCTCACTACGCTCTGGCTGCCTCTGCCCTTCCATACCTTCTCCTTTCTAAAGTGCTTCTATCATCTTCACCCATTCCTTTCCAATCCTCGTTGTCCATGTGCTCCCTAATTGGCCGTCTCACCTACATCCCTCCATTTCACCACACCAATCCATTTCTCACCATTCCTCTTGGTATTATTTTAATCTCTTACCCTCTCCCCCTCCTTTATCTGTTGCAAACACAGATATGTAATTGCGGAGCTGTTTCCTTGATTTCCCCTCGGGCTGAAAAGGTGCAGAAAATGCACCAGGAAATTAACAGTTTGTTCTTTAAGCAAAGCAAAAGAATGAGTACATTATTGAAAAGATGTTTATTATCAGAAGGACCATAGATGGTGTATTATTAGAGTCAAGTCAATAAACTGTAGTTTCTTACTGAAGAATAAAAAAAGACATCTTTCAGATTTGTCTCCAAGGTGTGCAATTTGTGTTTATTGTAAAGAATATGGACATTGGAGAACATATTACACAATATTAGTAATAGAAATATGTTTTCAGCATTTTTCAAGGATTTTCAATCTTTTCAATGATAATAATACGACTATCTCACAGAAAGCACGTATTACATTGATTTACTACAGCAAAAAGGTTTGCATTGAACATTACCTTGAAGAGCACACAGCCATGAAATCATATGTGTAGTTTCCAGTGCTGGGAGTAACGTGTTACAAAAGTAATGCACCAGAGTAATGGATTAGTTTTTGCTGTAATGCAGTAGTAGTGTAAGGCATAACCAATCAATGTTCAGTAATATTTTACTCGGTACATGTTCAGTAGTGCTTGCATTACATAATTTAATTGCTCAAATGAAACAAAAAAAAAAAAAAAAACAAGACCGTGAGACCTTAAGGAATCAAAAATGTGTCTGTAAAGTTCTATTTCCTGTTGGTGTTCAGCCAATGGGTGAAGACAGCAGAAGACAATCCATTGGCCACATGGACGTATGCTCATTACTAACCCTAACCCTGCTTGCTTTACAAAAGCTAGTTAGCATGATCCCTGTGATCAGCAATGACAAGGGAAGCTAACATTTCTATGACTAGTTAGAATTCACACTTTTTAGGGCAAGTAAGCAAATTTGCACCCATTATTTGCGATCTCGGTAAATCATGCCCTTAATGCGCTAAATGTTATGTATTTTGATAAGATTTTTATTTATTTATTTTTTTTGTGATAGTTAACAAGACAATGTGGACAGAAAAACAACAACAACACATAAAGGGAAAATCAAACAAACAAACAAACCAAATACGACAATAACGACAGAGTATTGACAAACAACAACGACAACATCATATTACAATGAAAAATATCATAAATGTAAATTGCAACTAGACAGTATAGCTTGGGTAGGGGCGATAGGGAAAAGGGGAAGAGGGGGGTGTGAATGAAAGTGAGAAAGAGAGAGGGCGGAGTGAGGGGGAAAATAATAATTGCTGTAATAATACAAAAATATATAATAATAATACCAGTAGTATTTTAAGAAGATTAATTGGAAAGCAAATGACAAAAGTGCTGGTTTGCTGATGTTTTCAAGGTATATGATAAAGTGTTATTACACATATATATTGGTTTACGTACATTTATTCAGTAGATTTATAAATCTTCCACTAGATACAGTCTACTCTCGTTAAACCGCCCGCCGTTATACCGCCATTTTCGCTCACCGCCGACCATAACCATTGCACAAAAATCCCCAATGCATTATTCCATTAGCTACCCCCATTTCCGCCTATCGCCATCCGCCAACCCAGTTCCATGCACAAACCACACTTATACCATTGATTTCCCGACCGTTATACCGCCAGCGTGATTGCCATCGAGTACACATAAATTTTAACAATGCACTGAAACAAACGCGCCAGACGCTGATCGCGACAAGCTACGAGTAGGTCTACGGAACGGCCACCGTTCATTTATCGCAGAACACTCAGTAGGTCAGGATGTCGGGAAGAGGACGTGGGATTAAGCCAAAGCCTCAAGATGATGGGGTGTCATTTCCCGACACGGTATAATAATGCTTAAAATGTTTCCCCACTTTAAATGATCCCTTACAACATAACAGAATCAAGATTTATTTAGAAACGCAATTAGAACAGGTTAACGGAGGCAGCATAGACATCATATAGTAAAGACATGCACATTATGGACGCAACCCGTTGTAACGCCATTTTCACTATACCGCCAATTTGGCCGTGAACGGAAGTTGGCGGTATAACGAGAGTAGACTGTAGAACATGTAAAGTGCACGTATTGTAATGTGCAGACAGTGCTTTGACGTAGATCTGGTAGCTCTCTGGCCATTCCAAAGACATACACTTATACACAAGTGTCAAACATGCGGCCCGGGGGCCAAATCCGGCCCACCAAAGGGTCCAGTCCGGCCCTTGGCATGAATATGTGAAATGCTAAAATTCCACTAAGATATTAACAATCCCTCTAGTTCAGGTTCCACATTCCACAGTTCCATCTCAAATGGGCAGAACCAGTCAAATACGATCATAATAACATATAAATAATGACAACTCCAGATTTTTCTCTTTCAAAATGTAAATATTTTCATGTATTTACACTAAAACAAAGTATAATTTCGCAAAAAATGTTAACCTGAAATGTCTTAAGAGAAGTAAGTGCAATGTTATCAATATTCCACCTGTTACTAAATGTTCTGTGTATTTGTAGACCTACTGTGATCTGTAAGATATATATAATGTACATGTGTAAATGATCAACTGAAGCACTGGTATTGGTATCGTGCATCCCTAGTTCTCATACACATTATTATCATTGGCTGCAGTGCTATGGAAGTGCACTCACTTTGGTGTCACTCTTTTCAGAAAACTAAACTGTATCTTTGTTTTGGGGAACAGCAGGTTTGTTTGTGTCAATAAATGACAGAATATCTACTCTTTCATGGAAAATCTAGCTCCTCAAATGCAGCTGTTGGGAAAGTTACAGTGAAATCATCTTAAAAGGGTGGACTCACTATTAGAAACTACTCTATATATAAATGAATTGGATTGAATGATGCACAGATAGTGTATCTCAATTTCATCAAACTGTTTTGTAATTGGGACATTCACGTCTTTTATGCTGCTGCGCTGATGCAAATCTTCCTCATCCCTAGGGTGTGTTTATGTACAGATGGACAACTTTTGTGGCTTGGAGAAACTATTCTGAAAGCAGCAGCGCTTTCATGATCATAAAAGGATAATAAACACAAAGCAAAAACCAGACGCAGCTCTTTTCCTTTGACTGACAGAAAAGATTAAATTGTGTTTTAGTTTCATCTTAACATGAGTCACACACAGTTTTTGTTTACATTTTAATGAAAGGGGGTATTTATTCTAATAAATGGAAATTAGTATTGCATTCTCATTAGTATTGGTAATTATAGCTCAAACCACAAAGACAGACTACAAACACAAATCTAAAGTAAAATAATTTTAATAAAAAGTGGTGAATAATGTTGTCGTCTATGTAGTGTAGCAAGTCTGTTACGAATCAGTAAGACAGAAAAATGGACATTATGTATTTTCAAAATTTTTATTTGTTCTTTGTGTCTTGGTCTTGGGAGGTGTGGAAAAAAAGAAAGGAAAGTATCCTACTATAATGGACGTTTCTGTGTCCGGCGCGTGTTTGTCCGATGCGTGTGTGTCCAATCGATGTCCCGATGTTGCAGCACGAGAGGGCGTACGGGTGCAATGCCGCTGTTGCACCATGGGTGGGCGCTATCATACAATGGCACCACAGGTACAATTTACATTTATGCATTTGGCAGACGCTTTTTTCCAAAGCAACTTACAGGGGAAAACCATGACGCTAGTAAGAACAACTAAAAGTTTAATGGTGTGGGTGGAAATTGAACTTACCTTTGTCTCTCTTGTCTGGTCCCAGGTGTTCCACCTAAAAGAGTCTCCAGGGAGCCGCAGCACCTTAAGAGGGCGCTGGTAGGTAAATCTGCCAGGTTTACACTAAACCAGTGGTTCCCAACATTTTTCATCTCATGACCCCATTTTAACATCACAAATTTCTGGAGACCCCAGACATTCAAAACAGAGACTTTTTTTTTTTTGCTAAAATTAATTTCTTTTTGATCATGTAGTAGTTTGTTGCACATAAACGTTAATTTTTAGATGACATCTAGTCGATTTCATGTATATTATTATGGATGGAAGCAGTAAAGCCAGGTGAAGATTACTGCACAAAGGGAGAATTTTATTTTCCTTGGTCAGGATATGTACAGTCAGTCCAGCTTGGATTTACAAGGCTGACAATTAATACTGAACAAACAAGAACTCAAACTATGAATTATGAAAGAGCTGCAGCATCTGAAACTGACCACAATGAACATTTGACAGATAAACAGTGCCACAGTGTTTCAGTTTCACAGTTTGTCTTTTATGAATTGTGATTGTCTCTGTCAACTCACCATATATTTTTTATTAGTAAGTGGGTTTTTTTTTTGTTTTTCATTTTTATTGATTACTAGAAATTTCAGGCGACCCCATTTTAATTTCAGGCGACCCCACATGGGATTCCTGACCCCAAGGTTGAAAAACACTGCACTGAACTCTTCAGTAGCTTAATTTTCTTTAACCTGGCCTTTTTGGCTCCATGTGGCCTCTTTCTGCCTCCATCACCACCCAGTGACTTGCGGCTCCCGAAAAAATGACCTGTGGACCAAACCAACTGAAACATTTGGGAGGGAAGAAGTCCCTCAGATGGTAGAACCCATCAAATCTACTGCGATGTAGGAGCTGTGCGGTCAAATGAATGGAGAATGAATGGAAGAAGAAGATTAGAGAAGTGATAGATAAGTGTTAAAATTATTTTTCCCATCCAATCAGCCCAAAGTCCAGATTGACATGAGCCGGCCCATCGGGAATCCTCCTGAATCTCCAGATTAGCCACTCCGCCATTGGTCTATTTTTGTGAGCTTTTAAAGGCTGCGCACAATATTCCCCTCTATTTTTGTTGTTGTTGTTGTTGCTGTACTTTAATAAAGAGAACAGATATTAGTTAGCAGTTAATTTCAAGTTTCAATCCAACAGTCAACAGTAGTTGCTTTTCCATTGACCCTCAAATTGTGCAAATATAACTTGCGCATAAGAATTTATCTAATGGAAGAACATCAGTTTCGCCAACAGTCTCATTTTTTGATGAAAAGTTTTTGTGCTGGCAAGAGATGGTTTTTTGGGTGTAGCACAAATGGTATATCACACAAACTGCAATGGAAAGACCTTTTTTTGCAACTAGAGTCAGATGAATTAAAAACTGGAAATTGACGGACATTACAACAAGTGAAGAAGAAGAAGAAACACGTTGCAGTATGTGTGGACACACCAGGAAACCCAGTCATTTTTTAATTTAGTACGAAATAGAGGGGCAATATATAATAATAATGAATATATCTGTAAATCAACACGATATTTACATTCAACGCCATGTTTATGGAATGACTTCTTGTGTCATCTCACGAAAATAAATAAACAAATCATCGCATTTGTGATTTAATGGAAAAACCGACATTACGCACTTCTGTTGTTTTGACATTTAGTAAATATTGGTGAAGTTTTGCGCAGATGTCCGATGGAAAAGCGACTACTGTTTCATGATTCATTTCACTTCTCAGTAAATGTTAAATGAGCTTCTTAGCCTGTTTTACTTCCATCTATATGCACTGAAGTTTGTTTTTCTGCATCTTTACACTTAGTTGTTTTTCAGCCTGAAAAAGTTCAACTTTGTTCAAGTTGTTGTTATCAAAACACCCCCGTCTTCCTCACACCGAGCAAGGCCGTTTAGGTGAAAAACATGTGAGATAAAGGAGAAAGTATATCTCCAAACTTCATGTCTTTTGTTTATCTTTGTGGAAAAGAGCTCAGGGTGCATTAGATAAGTGGTGATTGTTTGATAAATGCTTGATTTAACTTCACTGAGACACTGTTTGTCTGTGCATACTTGAGTTTATCTTATTTCTATATAAGACTAACAACGACTGACCCAACAATTTAACCAGTAAAATAATAATCTCTCATTTAACTACAGAATTTCCACACACAATGATGCAGATCTGTCAAAAAGGTAGTGCTGGGCGATACCACACTTTTATGGTTTGATACAATACGATTACTTTTTGGCATATATATTTGATACCTGATACCAATACTTCCAGTGATTTTTTTTAAAAAATTAAAATGTTACACTTAAAAGACATCTCAAATGACAAATACTGTCCATTTACAGCTTTAATGTGCATAACCCTTGGTGGTTACTTTTTAAAGCAATGGAATACATTTAGAAAAACACATAAACAATAAATAATTTAACACCTATGAATTAAATCGAAATAAAGAAATAATACACATGAATTAAAAAAAAAAAAAAAAAAAGAAGGCATAATTTGAATGTATTCAATGAAATGGTCACAACTCCAAAGATGTTTTTTTCAACAAGACCTACAGATTTTAGATTTTTATCACAAAACAAGGTTAGGAAAGAACAAAATTGACTGCAATTCTGATGGAACTGGACTAATTTTCTGGTGTTTAAAAAGGTTGCTGGTATTGCTGCAGAGTTGTACTGCACACTGCACTGGGGGGGGGGTTAAGAAATCTTACCAAGATAATTTTCACTTGTTCCATTGGCAGATTTTGTTGCTTGAATTAAGAAAAAAAAAAAAATTGCCAAAGGAACAAGTGAAAATGATCTTGATAAGATTTCTTGAAGTAAGATTTTCAAGATCTATTGTCTAAACATAAGTTCTTATATCTCACTGAAAAGTTACTCTTTAGGTGATTATGTCTTATTTTAAGTGTGATGAGATATTTTGATTAGAAATTAGAAAAATACACTTGGTAAGATGTTTTTTTTTTTTTTTTCCAGTGTACTTGCTTCAAAACAGGAGAAACAAAGGGGCGTGGAGGAAAGATGATGGGGGGGCAGATGTTACCCCATATATGGTTCACCTCCAATCCATAGACTGGTTCAATCACCCCACTTGCAAGATGGATGGATAGATTGAAATATTAAGATGAATCCTACTGTACTATTCAACTTTTTTTGCTGAAGTCACTTTTTTGAAACTATTTACATTTTCTAAACTTTGGCACAAAACAACTTTTTTCTTCCGTGTCAAAACTGTAGGATTTCTTTATTGAAAACAGCCCAAATGTACACAGGGAAATTTGAACAATATTCCAAAAGTAATGTATGAACTACACACTGTATAAACACATTTACAGTTTTGTTTGTGTCATCCCACTGTACCTCAGTGTTTTCCTCTCATGAGCATGTTGGGTAATATAATGAGGATGTTGCATGTTCTTTACAAATATATACACCACACACAACTCGTTTTTTGTTTTGTTTTTGTATCTCTGTGCACACACACCTGACTCCTCTTTCTTTCACCTCCTCCTCCTCCAGTTGGTGTAGATGTTGCTGCTGTCGCTTATATGAACACTAATGCAGCTGAGGATGGTGTTCATGGAAGGTGTGGGCACTACTGAATGAGGGACTCCACCATGTTTTTGCCCAGTTCTTCAAGGAACGGCCTCCTCTTGTAGTAGTCATCCTTATTTCAGTCTGGATTGGTCTCCTTCCAAACCACAAAAGCATGATAGGCCGACACATCGATTATCATCACCATGGGCCAACGCACCACCATTCTTTTGCTCAAGTATCCACCAGTAACCTACAAAAGCACAATCCTACCATATAATGCATGTTATGTGTCCGTCTGATCGATGCTGCAGCACAGGAGGACGTTTTGTGACAGTTTGAGTTTGAGGCTTTAATTCATTTATTTTATACAATTTTATTCTATAGATTTTTTAGGGGTGCCAGCCAGGTCTCTCTCCTGACATTTAAGATGTTACGTCAGTCATTTAATTTCAGTCAGTTATTTAGTTTTTGTCTGTCTGTTATCACTCAAACACCACAAAGGATGCAAGTCTTAATTAAACCCACACCCTGCACATTAAATGACAAAAAAAGAAAGCACACTTTTAAACCATTTAAAATTCAAACTCATGTATTAAACAATGATTATAAAAAAACACACAAATTCAAACCCACAGTTGCCCCCCCCCCAAAGTCCAAACTCAACAAAATCCACCAACTAAGCAAAAATTCCACAGTTCATTTAAACAAAAAATTCCACTCCGGGTTTTCAGTTTCTCAAAAAAGGAAAAAAAAAAAAAACAATTCAGTTCGTTTCAGCTTGTTCAGTTCCTTGGCTAAAAAAAAAAAAAAAAAAAAAAAGTAATAATAATAATAAGTGCACAGTTCAATTCAGGGTTAAAAAAAAAGAAAACGAGCAAAAAAAAAAAAAAAAACTCAATTACTCACAACACTCCACTGTTTTGTCGCAGTCAGTCTGTCAGTCAGTCCAGTCCAGTCCATCAGTAATTCGGTCTGGATTTTGCTGCTGGATTGCTGGTATGCGAGGGAGACTGTCTTTTGCTGCAACGGGATGGATGTGATGAGCCAAAGAGAGAAACGGACGGAGATGAAATGGAGTTGGGAAGCGGTATGACGGTTCCAGCGGACGTGGTAGCGGACGTGGTTAAAACTGCCGCCAACTGCGGGCGAATGAGGTGGCGACGCCGTGGCAACGATTTCCAGGGTGGATCAGGAAGCAAACAGGCATGTTACGGGGGTGTGTGAGTGTGTTTGGTGCAACTTCCAAAGTTGTCACACTTTGTACGGATTTTCCTCCACCTTCAGAGGCCCCATCGCTGCCAAACTTGCCAAATGAATAGAAACATTACCTGACTATCTACTAGGCACAATTTTATGTCCGTATTCAAATGTTGTGAGGTATTCGGGGCGATTTTAGCCACACAATAGCACCACGGGTACAATGCCGCTAGTAATCAATAAATAACATTACAAGTGCATACAATTGATATTTCATGTGTTGCATAATAACATGGAACGTTTTGCAGAAGCACTGTTTATAATGTAGCACATCTAAAATATAATCACATATCATTAGCCTCATAGAATAATTACCTAAGTTGTATTTTTGGCCAAATTGTGATAGCTGCGTAACTTTACTGTCTGAACACTGCTGCTTCATTTTTCATCACTGGTTATGTTCTGGAAAATATATGACTTAGGTAATTATGCTACAAGGCTAATGATATTCAGTACTGATACTGGGTTCTATAACTGACTCTTGGCTTATTTTTGTAGTGCAAATAAAATAATCTGGTAATACAAATATTTACAAGAGACCTGACACCAAAAATGTTCCATACCTTCAAGGTTAGTATATTCTTTTTTTATTTTAACTTTATTTTGCAGATTTTCTTTGGCACGCATACAACTTACAAACACAAAAAGAAATGTATTGCCCTATCCCTCACCCTCAAAGGCTCTTAAACAAAAAATATAATTGAATAAAAAAAAAATAAAATAAAATAAAATACAAGAACAAATACAAAAATTAGTTAGATAGGAACTTCTCATCACATCATGGGTGAATTGATGTTTTGAGCATATTGTAAATAGTTATAACCATCAAGATATATCATTGAAAGGGAACATCTTCTACAAATTCTATAAAGGGACTCCAGGTCAGGGTGAAGTTTTTGGCTTTACATATCTTATATCTTGGTTTCTCTAAAGGTAAGAGCCACTGCAGAAATGACAGGGTTGAATTTGATTTCCAATTAAAGTATGAGTGTATGTGCAAGCAGGGAAGTAAATGTTAAAGCGTTTGTAAGTTTGAGACTTTGCAGCATGGGGGGGGTACACCGAAGATGGATGTGTGATAGTCAGGTGATATAGTCTGACCACAGACTGGAAAATACATCAAAAATCTGTCTCCAATAGGCATTGAGGGAGGTGCATGACCAGAACATGTGTCCTGTTGTGGCGGGTACATAGTTGCACCTCAGACAACCAGGATCTGCGGTGGGAAAGAGTTTGGACAATTTATCCCCTGAATAGTGCAGGCGATGGAGGACTTCACATTGAATTAAACTGTGGTGTATACACAGTGAAGAGGTACGTCACGCAATATCATGAATTGCGTACAGATCACACGCCACTTTTAATTGTTACCTGTACCTTGGGGTCGGAACTCCACGTGGGGTCGCCTGAAATTTCTAGTAATTGATAAGAAAAAAAAAATTACTAATAAAACTTATATTGTGAGTTGAGAGAGAGACAATCACAATCCGTAAAAGACATGACAAACTGTGAAGCTGAAACTGAAACACTGTGGTACTGTTTATCTTTCAAATGTTCATTGTGGTCGGTTTTAGATGCTGCAGCTCTTTCATAATTCATAGTTTGAGTTCTTGTTTGTTTTGTATTAATTGTCAGCCTTGTAAATCCAAGCTGGACTGACTGTACATATCCTGACCAAGGAAAATAAAATTCTCACTTTGTGCAGTAATCTACACCTGGCTTTACTGCCTCCGTTCAGAATAATATACATTATTTGGTCTAAATGTCATCTAAAATTAATGTTTATTTACAACATAGTATAGCAAACTATTACATGGCCAAAAATAAATTGATTTTAGCAAAAAAAAAACATTTTGAATGTCTGGGGTCGCCAGAAATTTGTGATGTTAAAATGGGGTCATGAGCCAAAAAAGGTTGGGAACCACTGGGTAAGGGTTAGCGATTAGCAGCTAACGCAATTAGTGGTTAGGGTTAGCTGCTAGCACACTGACACACCATCAAATGGCATTGAGTAACACGTGAAAGGATGAAAATGGGTACATATAGCACACCAAATGCAATAAGCTGGTGTCACATACAATGCAATATCATGAGATCAGTCTGATATACAGTACAGGCCAAAAGTTTGGACACACCTTCTCATTCTTCGCTTTTTTTTTATTTTCATGACTATTTACATTGTAGATTCTCACTGAAGGCATCAAAACTATGAATGAACACATGTGGAATTATGTACTTAACAAAAAAGTGTGAAATAACTGAAAACATCTCTTATATTCTAGTTTCTTCAAAGTAGCCACCCTTAGCTCTGATGACTGCCTTGCACACCCTTGGCATTCTCTTGATGAGCTTCCAGAGGTAGTCACCTGAAATGGTTTTCACTTCATAGCTGTGCCTTGTCAGGGTTACTTAGTGGAATTTCTTGCCTTATTGATGGGGTTGGGACCATCAGTTGTGTTGTGCAGAAGTCAGGTTGATGCACAGCTGACAGCCCTACTGGACAACTGTTAGAATGCATATTATGGCGAGAACCAATCAGCTAAGTAAAGACAAACGAGTGGCCATCATTACTTTAAGAAATGAAGGTCAGTCAGTCTAGAAAATTTCAAAAACTTTGAATGTGTCCCCAAGTGCAGTCGCAAAAACCATCAAGCGCTCCAACGAAACTGGCTCACATGAGGACCGCCCCAGGAAAGGAAGACCAAGAGTCACCTCTGATGCTGAAGATAAGTTCATCTGAGTCACCAGCCTCAGAAATCGCAAATTAACAGCAGCTCAGATTAGAGACCAGATGAATACCACACAGAGCTCTAGCAGCAGACACATCTCTACAACAACTGTTAAGAGGAGACTGCATGAATCAGGCCTTCATGGTCAAATAGCTGCTAGGAAACCACTGCTCAGGAGAGGCAACAAACACAAGAGATTTATTTGGGCCAAGAAACCCAAGGAATGGACATTAGACCAGTGGAAATCTGTGCTTTGGTCTGATGAGTCCAAATTTGAGATCTTTGGATCCAACCGCCGTGTCTTTGTGCGACGCAGAAAAGGTGAACGGATGGATGCTACATGCCTGGTTCCCACCGTGAAGCATGGAGGGGGAGGTGTGATGGTGTGGGGGTGCTTTGCTGGTGACGCTGTTGGGGATTTATTCAAGATTGAAGGCAACCTGAATCACCATGGCTACCACAGCATCCTGAAGTGACATGCCATTCCATCCGGTTTGCGTTTAGTTGGACCATCATTTATGTTTCAACAGGACAATGACCCCAAACACACCTCCAGGCTGTGTGAGGGATATCTGACCAAGAAGGAGAGTGATGGAGTGCTGCGCCAGATGACCTGGCCTCCACAGTCACTGGACCTGAACCCAATCGAGATGGTTTGGGGTGAGCTGGACCGCAGAGTGAAGGCAAAAGGGCCAACAAGTGCTAAGCATCTCTGGGAACTTCTTCAAGACTGTTAGGAAACCATTTCAGGTGACTACCTCTGGAAGCTCATCAAGAGAATGCCAAGAGTGTGCAAAACAGTCATCAGAGCTAAGGGTGGCTACTTTGACGAAACTAGAATATAAGAGATGTTTTCAGTTATTTCACACTTTTTTGTTAAGTACATAATTCCACATGTGTTCATTCATAGTTTTGATGCCTTCAGTGAGAATCTACAATGTAAATAGTCATGAAAATAAAGAAAATGCAAAGAATGAGAAGGTGTGTCCAAACTTTTGGCCTGTACTGTACGTTTGAATACGTTTTAATTTATGTTGCTACATATCTTCAGAAAGTTCAACCCCCAAATCTTTTTCCCATGCCATTTTAGTTTTATCCCATGATATTGGTTTCAAGTCCCTTATTACATTGGAAATCACAGATACATGTTTCTTCTCATAGGGGTCCAGATGATTCCTAGGTGGCGTGAAAGGAAATGAGGGAAAGGTTAGCATATTCTTATTTTTCTTTGGGGTGATGTGTGTGTCAGTAAAGGTAAAACTGGACTAAAACATCTCCCTGTCCTTGGGCTTTTTTTTTTTTTTTTTTGGAGCTGCCCCTGACCCGGAGTACAGCTGGTGAAAAGAAAAAAAAAAAAAAAAAAAAAAAACCTAGCTAATGTTATTGTGTCCTTGTAGCCCTTCTGTCATTTCTAAGACCTCCCTGTTCCTCAGATTTTTCTCCAGAACAACATTATCCAGTTTGCCTGTGCACATGTCCATGGTCCAGGCATAACTTGTCTTCACATCACATGCTGGCCTTTTATGTGTCCTTACACCACACTTAGACAACTTATTTGGCAAATATTGCTTTAATGGGCACTGTCCTCCTACAAACTGACAAAACACTCATCAACACCGTGTCACAGTTTGCTTCGCTGCTGTCTCCTCTTCCACCTTACCACACCTTGTTAGCCATATCAGTTTCACCTGGGACTCCCAGCTCCTGTCTCCTCCCTCACCTTGTTTCATCTCATTGGTCATAATCAGTTGCACCTGTTGCTCCCAGCTGTGCCTATTCAGTTGGCCAGAATATAAGCTCTGCTGGTTCATTCAACCAGTGCCACATTGTTCTTGCAGTATAACGGACCTTCCAGTGCTCTGTTCTTGCCTGACTCCCCGGTTCCGACCCTACTTGATTCTGTTCACATTAAACTGACTGGTCTTCCATCTTTGACTATGAGATCTGCCTTCGTTTATCCTGTTTCTTGTCTGCCTGTGACGGTGTGGCGTTTGGTGGTTTCCCTAAGCACTGTTTCTTCTATCAGTGTCCGTGTCCTTTGCATCACCTCGCTGAAGGATCCGTCTGCCCTCTCTGTGGTTCCAATCCTTCAAACCCCTGTTGATCCTGAATGTCGCTTCTGCCTGTTCCCCACTGGACTCATCTGTGCCCCCAAATGCCTGCAGAAGCTAAAGGGTAATCCAACGATTCAGCAATCCAATCTGGCCAAGCAGCAATGCATGCGTCTGCCATGTGGGAACCTGGGCTACACAGCTGCTCACTAGGGATGGGAATTGATAAGAATTTAATGATTCTGATTCCTTTATTGATTTTGCTTATCGATCCGATTCCTTATCAGTTGTCATTGGGTGAGGGAGTAAAAGAGTACAAACAGGTTTGGTTGCATTAACTGTCTTTTACATTTCCATCTGTGCACAGAAAGTATAACATATATAGTATGAACAAATGATAACAGATGACGCTGGGCTTGGTCCAGGTGGGGCCTGGTCATGCCATATGACAAAGCAAAAGTAAAACTTCAGACACTTTGCTAATTCCTCTATGTTGCCTGCTCTTGTGCACCTCATTTTCCTTTTCCCTACCTTCAGAAACTTTTATCTGAGGGGGTAGGATGCTTGTTGCCCCCCTCTAGAACTGGGTGCGAATGACGCCCTGGTGTTTGCTCTGCCGCTAGATTCACAAACATCACTAAGCAGCGTATCAAACACACAACATTCCTGCAAATCAAATGCATACTGTGTGGACAAATATTTTATCATATTACACTCAACAAAAATATAAACGCACCACTTTTGTTTTTGCTCCCATTTTTCATGAGCTGAACTCAAAGATCTAAAACTTTTTCTATGTACACAAAAGGCCTATTTCTCTCAAATATTGTTCATAAATTTGTCTAAATCTGTGTTAGTGAGCAATTCTCCTTTGTCCTTTGCTGAGATAATCCATCCACCTCACAGGTGTGGCAGATCAAGATGCTGATTAGACAGCAGGATTATTGCACAGGTGTGACTTAGGCTGGCCACAATAAAAGGCCACTCTAAAATGTGCACTTTTACTGTATTGGGTGGTCCAGGGGGGTCAGAAAACCAGTCAGTATTTGGTGTGACCACCATTTTCCTCGCACAGTCTTCTTCATGAATTCTCTGAAACAGCTTTGGAGATGGCTTATGGTAGAGAAATGAACATTCAATTCACAGGCAAAAGCTCTGGTGGAGATTCCTGAAGTCAGCATGCCAATTGCATATTCCCTCAAAACTTGTGACATCTGTGGTATTGTGCTGTGTGATAAAACTGCACATTTTGGAGTGGCCTTTTATTGTGGCCAGCCTAAGTCACACCTGTGCAAAAATCATGCTGTCTAATCAGCATCTTGATATCCCACACCTGTGAGGTGGATGGATTTTCTCAGCAAAGAAGAAGTGTTCACTAACACAAATTTAGACAGATTTGTGAACAATATTTGAGAGAAATAAACCTTGTGTGTACACAGAAAAAGTTTTAGATCTTTGAGTTCAGCTCATGACAAATGGGAGCAAAAACAAAAGTGGTGTGTTTATATTTTTGTTGAGTGTAGAAGGATTTCCATTCTTTGAAGAAATGCAAGAAATTTGCAAGTGTTACAAGTAGCCTTAGTGTCATCTTTTGGTGTGAAATGTAGACATACTTTGAAGTGTGTCTGCCTTGACGCCATGTTGGCTACGTTCTAAACCAAAACAATGTAGCGTACATGTGATGTTGTCACGTATGCGCAATGAAGGCGGAATCAATAAGCACAATAGTTAAGCAGGCAGGCAAACAATTCCAAGGAACTGAGCAACTGGGAACCGGTTCTCAAAAAGAACCGGTACTTGATTCCCATCCCTACTGCTCACCTTAACTCACCTCCTCTGTCGGGCATCAGAGACAGTCCTGTGTTTATTAATGTTATTCTTTTCAAAGTCCTGCCTTCCTGTTGTTAGTACCAAGATTGTTTAAAGACTTTTCTGACTTTTACCTGCTTCTCTGCGTGCATTTGGGTCCTCCCTCTACACTCCCCATTACAGAGCGATGTCAGGACCTAGTTTGTAAATGAGAGGCATGGGCTCCACCCACTTAGGTCAAACTTCCCTGATTGATGCCAGTATAAACATCACAGCATGAAAAATTACCTGACCAGTGTGTGCATTCCATAAGCTGGATGCAGATTTGTTCCTGGACCTGCAGACTCCAGACAAAATCAGCACACCCATGTAGGCTTCAGTGTTCACCAGGTCCACCTCCTCCCAGGCATCATGACAAATAACTTCATGGACAGTGAGTGGAGCATCCATTTTCCGACCCTGTTCGAGATGGTCGTAGATGATAATGGCCTTTGTGGATTTTTTGAAGATAACCAGTAAGCAACATTTATTTTGTTGAAATAATTGTGCAGCACATTTATTTTTGTTAGAGGGAAACATTTGGTGATGTGGGCTTTTTTCTGCAGTATGAGCTCGGAGGATAAAAGCTAAGAAAGATGTGACTTTAAGTTTGCACTCTGCACAGTTTACATTCATTGCTGCACAGCGGGAGCATCCAGTTTGTGTACATTACACTGATGTCTACACAGTGTTATCGTTCAGTAGTGTGGATGCTCAGATTATACGACCTACTATCTGAATCAATCTTCTCACCTCTTATACAATGCAATTGAGTTGCATGTTCTGTTCTCTTGTCTCTGGTTTTTGGAACCTTTGGATATGTGTGATGATTTTTTTCTGTCATCTGTTTAGAACTTCTTGCATTTATGCATTTTTGGACCAATATTATTGCTATATTTTGACAATATCTAGCTGAGGTAAACTAAGGCCACATTTTCCTGTTTATACAGGTAGAGCTAAAATGAGTAATTGATTAGGTGCTTGAGGCGAATGCAAAAATTCACGATTCGATTAATTGACTCGAATTGATCGAAGGGAAATATTCTATCGCAGTTTTCCTGAATTGAAGCTTCTTTGTGCATCACAATAAGCGTCCGTGCAAAACACAACAGTGGAACCAATGTTTAACAGCAGAGAAATGAAGGAAATAAAGCTTTGATTCAGGAGAGTTGTTGTTGAATGATTTTTTTTTTTTTTTTTGCATCACTTTGAGTTGATTAATCTTTTCAACTCTACATACAGGGTGTCCCAAAAAATGTATACCCACTTTAAATAACTGTAAAGTAGGTGTTTATTAAAAATCATTTAATTTTCAAAATGTAATAGAATTTACAAACATTTTATTTTGTCACCACCTGTTCTCAAACTGTAGACTTTTAGGTATTTTAGGTATCCCCATAAAAAAAAAAAGTCTAGTGACGTGAGGTCTGGTTAATGCTGAGGATATTCAACGAAACCCCTCCGTCCAATCCACCTGTTTGGCAAGTTCACCAGACCTCACACCACTAGACTTTTTTTTTTTTTTTTTTATGGGAATACCCAAAAGATAAAGTCTACGCTATGAGACCTGCAACAGTCGCTGAATTGAGAGCAGCCATTGAACGTGAATGCACGCATATACTAAGGGAATTGTTTCGTGATGTGTGTGTGATTCCATTGCTTGGTGTTGTCAGCAGTGTCTGGACCAGAATGGACGTCAGTTTGAGAACAGGCGGTGACAAAACAATAAAATGATGTTTGTACACTACCAGTCAAAAGTTTGGACTCACCTGTTTTTTCTTTATTTTCATGACTATTCACATTGTGGATTCTCACTGAAAGCATCAAAACTATGAATGAACACATGGAATTATGTAGATGAAAATAGTGTGATATAACTCAAAGCATGTTTTATCTTTTAGATTCTTCAAAATAGCCACATTTTGCTTTTATTACTGCTTTGCACATTCTTGGTATTCTCTCGATGTGCTTCATGAGGTAGTCACCTGAAATGTTCTCCTAAAGTCTTGAAGGAGTTCCCAGTGATGCTGAGTATTTTTTGGCCATCTGTGGTCCATCTCATGTCATTTAAATGAAAAGGTGAGTCCAAACTTTTGACTGGTAGTGTAAATTCAATTGCATTTTGAAAATTTAATGAATTTTAATAAACACCTATTTTACAATTAAAGTGTGTATACATTTTTTGTGACACACTGTATATCTTAATTTCTCTATGGTTAAAGTTGCTCAGATCTCTCTTTCCCATTTTGCTTTTTAAAACAGCACATCCAAAACTGCGTTGCCAGGATCTTGATGAGGGTGTGTAAACACGACCGCATCACTCCTGCCCTTCACTCACTACACTGGCTCCCTGTTCACCTTCGGATCAAATATAAGATCCTCCTTCACACCCATCACTGTCTCCATAGTGAAGACCCACTTATGTCACTCAACTCCTCACTCCCTACACCATCCTCCAGAACCCGGTCAGGCCAATCACACTGTCTGTGCCCCCCCCAGGACAAAGCTGAAGACCATGGGTGACAGGGCATTTGAGGCTGCAGTTCCCCGTCTGTGGAATGCCCTGAGGACATTTTTAAAAAAAGGTCTGAAGACCTTTCTCTTCAAGAAAACATATCCATAATCCTCCTTGGTCTGTGCATGCTTCACCTGTTTTAACTGTTTTTATCTGTCTTACTTGCTTTCTGTTTCTTTCTATTTCTTCCCTTTTAATCATATTTATTGTACCCTGCTTGTAGCACTTTGAGGTTTTTAGCTAAAAATGTAAAGTGTATTATAAATTTAAAAAAAATATTATTATTATTATAAGGGCGACACGGTGGTGCAGTGGTTAGCACTCGTGCCTCACAGCAAGAAGGTCCTGGGTTCGATTCCAACACCAGTCAACGGGGGGTGGGACCTTTCTGAGTGGAGTTTGCATGTTCTCCCCGTGTCTGCGTGGGTTCTCTCCGGGTACTCCGGCTTCCTCCCACAATCCAAAAACATGCACTAATAGGTTAATTGGTTAATCTAAATTGCCCATAGGTGTGAATGTGAGAGTGATTGTTTGTCTCTATATGTTCAGCCCTGCAATGAACCGGCGACTTGTCCAGGGTGTACCCCGCCTTCGCCCCTATGTAGCTGGGATAGGCTCCAAGCAACCCCCGTGACCCTTGTGAGGATAAAGCGGGTTCAGAAAATGAATGAGTATTATTATTATTATTATTATTATTATTATTATTATTATTATTATTATTATTATTATTAAAACAAATTAACCACGTGTTCACTTGCTTTTAATAAATCCAACCCACTGATACGTCCCAGTCATTCATGAAATAATCACAATATTTTATTGAACTGGATTTATTTGTGGTTGTTTGTTATTTTCACAGTTGTTTATTTCATTAAAAGTTATAAACCTGTGACTCAGCCAAACCATGTGCCTGGAATTAATATAGGTAGATCATTAGTGTTGTTGTCCAGCGTCCTGTGTTGATTGGTTCTCCTGGGTGAGTTCAGGCAGGTATTGATCAGTAAATAACTTTACAGCTATATATGAGCTGAAATAAACTCACATAAACTTCTAAAATGGAAAAAAAAAAATAATGAAAAAACATAATTACTCTGGTAAATAACAGGTCTTTTAGAGTCGGAATGAGTGAGTTTTGACAGTGATGTGTTTTTTATTTGTTTTATTTTCTCTTAGCTATTGTCTAAGTTAACTATTTCCGCTATAATTCTATATTTGCCTGTGTATTTTTGTTTTCTTTGTAACAGTTCTTTCCCATTTTATCTTTTTTAAGCTTTGTTTGTTTGGTGTATATATAATTGGTAACACACTAATGTTCTGATTGTCCTATTTGCTGTGAAAGCCTTTTGTAAACTACATTATTATTATTATTATTATTATTATTATTTTTATTTTTATTTTTATTATTATGCAGTCATTGTGAAATGTAGATCATATACAGAATTCTGACTTGATCACTATTTAGGACTGTGAAATTGTCCAGACCTAGTTCTATTTCTATTTTAGTTCTTGGTGTGACAGCCCTTTAAAGTACAAGACATATAGCGCATGCTAAAAAAAATCGGAAGATTAAATATATCACAACAAATATAGCAGAAAAAAGATGGCACTGTCAGTTTTTCCTCAGTTTCGTGCATCTGTCGAAGGAACCACCAGCAAAAACTGGACCAATTAAAATTAATGATGGGGGGAAAATCCCAGTTTTCAAAACATTTACAGTACCTGTTGGGATTTAACGCCTCTCTCAATATGATGTTTTAGTTCAGGATGTGTTTTTGATATTCTGAGCTAATGTGTCACGATGACCTCATTGATATTTCTAAATGTCACAATCCTGCACTATTTTCTAAAACATTCTTTCTCCGTGTAGCTCAATGCCGGTCTTCACCTGATAATTTCTTTTCTTTCTTTTTTTTTTTTTTTACAGCAGGTGTTCTCTGTGTCCCTCCATCACTCTTCTCCTTCCACTACAGTTGTTATTTATCACTCTTAAGCCTCAACAATAAATGAATTCCTCTCCTCCTTCCCTTTGGGCGCCACAGGCTGGGAATGTTTTCATTGAGGGTTACCTCGCATGACTCTCCAAGAGCAATTACTTAGACTCGGTAGCTGCATCCTGGATCTGTGTGTGTGTGTGTGTGTGTGTGTGTGTGTGTGTGTGTGTGTGTGTGTGTGTGTGTGTGTCTCGGGACGGCTCCATCATCAGTTTTTCACACTGGGTTCTGCCAGCGTTCACGCATGGGTAACAATCTGAATCTTTCATTCTATCACATACTACTGTAGTATTTATACAGACACTGACTCAGAAAGAAATGGAAAATGGAGCTGATAGTTAAGTCTCAAATGCTCCTTAGGTGGTGGAGGTCCAGCAAACGAATGCAATACAGCATGAATCTCATCACTGTGTGCCTTGTTCAAGTATGTTTTTGAACAGAATACAATTCCTCACCATATTTTTCTATGTCAAGGGAAACACTGTGGTCTTAAAGGGGTCCCTTGGAATAGTTTTGGTGTCCAAAAAAAGGACAAATCCTTATAAAAATGTAAAGCAATGACATATTTCATATTTTGTCAAAGATAACGGCTGAATCCCAGTTCACCTTTTTCCCCTACCCCTTGGCTTTGGGTGTACACATGGAGGGGTTGTGTTGTCCCGATTCTCAATTAGACGGAGGGGGAGGGCTAAGGCTGTATAGCCCTCGAAATGGAGATATTTCAGGACCACACTACGAACAGAGGGGTAGAAGAAATGTCCCATAATTCTGTTAGAATCATTGGCAAGACGGAGGTAAACAGCCAAAAAGTGCAGCAGTGAGATGAAAGAAACATACGAATGTACGTATTTTCTTCATAAACAAATTAATCGTTTGATCGACCATTTAATGCTGTTTCAATGTGTTACAGATTGCATTTCTGTGGTTCATAGATGATAGCCGCAAAAGGATGACCAAAGCCCATGGAACAGAGACGGCTACAGCTACTGACGGCATGATGAATACTTTTGGAAACAAAGTTTTTGCATCTGTTAATCGATGACTGCTGATGACGTAACTGGTCTGGAAGGGTTGTCCCATTTCATAGGGGAATGTTTCAACCTCTACCCCTTGCAGCTCCATTTCATGGGGTAGTGTCAAGTGCAAGGGCCAAGGGGGAGGGGTAAGGGGTGAATAGGGATTGGGCCATCATTTGGGATGGGAAACGAGAACCGGTTCTTTTTTGAGAACCAGTTCCCAGTAGCTCAATTCCTTGGAATCGTTTGCCTGCCTGCTTAACGATTCTGCTTATTGATTCTGCCTTCGTTGTGCATGCGCGATGACGTCACACGTACGCTGCATTGTTTTGGTCAGAGCGTAGTCAACATGGTGTTGAGGCAGAAACGGTCTAAAAAGACGACACCAGGTCCACTTACTTGGAACACTTGCAAAGCTTCCATGTCTTCAAAAGGGTGGAATCCCACCAATATCCTCAAACATTTGTCCACAGCATGTGAATCATTTACAGGAATGTCACGTATTTGATACTCAGCAGCACTTGTGAATGTAGCAGCAGAGTGAACGCTGGGCCGGTTCTGGTTCCAGTGTGGGCAACAAATGTCGTAACTCCTCAAATACAAGTTTCCGAAGGTAAGAAGGGAAAGGAAATGAGGTGCACAACAACGGGAGACAAGCCGAGCTGAGTCGAACCAAGTGTCAGTATGTGACTCATTAGTCGCTTTTCCATTGGACATCTGCGCAAAACTTTACCAATATTTACTAAATGTCAAAAAACCAGAAGTGCGAAATGTTGGTTTTTCCATTAAATCACAAATGCGACGATTTGTTTATTTATTACCACAAGAAGTCATTCCATAAACATGGCAACGAACATAAATATAGAGTTGATTTACAGATATATTCATTATTATTATATATTACCCTCCTTTCTCGCACTAAATCAGGGGTGTCAAACATGCGGCCCAGGGGCCAAATCCGGCCCTCCAAAGGGTCCAATCCGGCCCGCGGGATGAATTAGTGAAACACAAAACTTACACTGAAGAAATTCACAATCAAGGATGTTAAAATAATTATAGGTTAATTTATTCTAAAGTGGGTCAGACCAGTCAAATACTATCATAAAAAACTATAAATAATGAAAACCACAATTTTTCCTCTTTTTTTTAATTGTAAAAAAAAGTTAAATTACACCAAAAATTTCATATTTACAGACTAGCCTTTTGCAAAAAATGTGAACAACCTGAACAAATATGAACAATCTGAAATGTCTTAAGAGAATTAAGTGTAGTTGTACCATTCTGCCTGTTATTAAATGTTTTGTGCATTAGTAGATCCACTGTGATCTGTAAGTTGTAATGAACATGTGAAAATGAGAAGCTGAGGCCAAATAATGGCATAAATTGTTACAACTGCTCTTTATTTTCTTAATAAGTTTCATTTTGTTCATGATTGTTCATGTTTTTCACATTTTTTTAAAGGATAGTTTGTAGATGTGAACATTTTGATAATATAATTTTACTTTTTTCCACTCTAAAACATGGACGTTAGACCTACAAATTCTGGAATTGATATTATTTATATATTCTTATGTTATTATTTTAATCATCTGGCCCACTTAAGATCATTTTGGGCTGTATGTGGCCCCTGAACTAATATGAGTTTGACACCCCTGTACTAAATTAAAAAATGATTGGGTTTCCTGGTGTGTCCACACATACCACGACATGTTTCTTCTTCGTCTTTGCTTGTAGTAACGTCTGTCAACATCCAGTTTTTTTAATTCACCTGGCTCTAGCTGCAAAATAAAGATCTTTCCATTGCAGTTTTGTGTGATTATACTATTAAACCCACCTCTTGCCAGCGCAAAAACTTCTAATCAAAAAATGAGACTTTTGGCGAAATTGTCGGTTTTCCATTACGTACATTTTTATGTGCAAGTCATATTTGCGCAGTTTGACGGTCAGTGTAAAAGCAGCTATTGACAGTGATGGTTGATGCTTCAAGTCAAGTGTTTACTTCAAGAAAAAAAAACAAAAAAACAAAACAGATAAGCCCTGAGATTAAAATGGGCAGTTAAACGAGTAATGGGAAAAACATCTTGCCTATACTGTTATTCCTACTATAATGGACGTTTTGTGTCCGATGCATGTCCCATTGTTGCAGCACTGGAGGGCGTACGGGTGCAATGCCGCTGTTGCACCACGGCAGGGCACTATTGTACAATGGCACCCCAGGTACAATGCCATGAGTGAGCAGTAAATGATCTGTCTGAGTGAACACATGAGGACGAGGTTTTAGGTCAGATACTAGTGTAGACTTTAATCATTGAAGGTTTTTAGTTTTTGGGGATCTATGCCTGTTAAAACAAAGTTCATCAATTATATTCTGCTTTAAGATGTCTTTGGATTTCCATGATAGTTAGATACTTTTTTGATCCCGAGGGAAATTCAAGTATCCAGCACACACTAAATACAAATGCATATTTAATACATAATAATAATAATAACAATAATACAAGATAGAAAAATACCCTCTTACTCCTAAGACTATATATACAAAAGACTAAAAAACTTGAAGTTCAGATACTGTTGTGTCGTGGAGGCGTAAACGACAAAGAAATTCGTGGAGAATGGATTGGTTGTCAGTCAGGCCTTCCTTTATTGTGTACAAGTGAGAAACTGACAAACGAAGCTTCGCCCTCTGTCAGAAGTCAGTTCTACCTAATACAGAAAATCAGTCTAACTTATAGAGGCTGTGCTAAGCTTACATGGGATTGGTTAATATAAAATATGACGTATGATGCTGTTGCTAAGTAAAAGAAAGAATGTCAGATGGACACAGGACAGAATGTAAGACCTTGGAGTCATTCTGGGAAGTTAGGGAAAGTAACTCTTTGTTGAATTCCAGAACTGAGAGAGCTCATGCTCTGCTATGGGCTAAAAGGTCAAACTGTAAGTTGTGCTATCTTTAGAGATAAAGTAGCTTACAATATGCAGAATTGAGAAGCTGACTGAGAGAAACATTCATGTTTTGAAGGACACAGGTGTCTGACAAACTAACAGTTGTGAGGAGCCAGGAAAAGAAAACTTATGGTCATCATCAAGCATTAAAATCAGTATTAACAGTTGTCTTATACCTGCTGGAGAATGTTTATTTTATGAGCCACAGCAGTGAAAACAACAGGAATGGTGATAATTGTCCTTTGACGTTCTTCAAAGAAAATAAGATGCATTCCAAAAATACAAATGAGCTTAATCAGTGGCTGCATGTGAAACTGTCTCAGTCAATTTTCGCCAAATGAAAATCCAGCAAAACAAACAGCATTTAAAAGAGTTTATTTCTTTGATGCATGTATCACACCAACAAATGTTTTTTATTTATTTATTTATTTTTTTGCATAGCAGTACATCTCAGTCCAGTCTAATCAAGAATATTTTAAAGTTATTCATTAAAACTTTCTCAAGACCCAAATTGGCAAAAATATGACATGAACTGCCAAAATGTCTACTTTTTTTCCTAACTTCTCCACCATCTGGACAACATCATCTGTAATGTTAAATGTCCACTTCTAACACTGACAAGTAATATTAAACAATTAGCAACACACTGTCACCAAACAACAAACCTATGAAAACAATCAATGGTTACGGATAACTTCAACTCATCTAAAATTATATTTTAAGGTTATTTTCATCTTGTAGCATCTTTCATGTCATTTTCATCATGTACGTCCCCTGTGAAGTGTTTGTCTTGGCTCTTTTATACCATTTTTCCTTTTTATGTCTTCTGTACAGGGTGCTTGAGCATGTCTTGAAAATTTTAAAAAGTATGGGTTTGAAACGTTGAATTTTGCGCGAAAGTCTTAATAAAGTGTGGAAAAATGTAAGAGTGTGCTCAAAAGCACATAATCTTGTGAAATTAAAAAAATACATGAGGAAAACATATTAAAAACTTGATATGATTTCACTAACTGCTCGTTACTGGAATGATTCTAGTGAAACTTGTTGTGTGATATCCATGCTAGTGGTGGGCGGATCGATCCAAATATCGATAGTATTGATACCAAGTTGGTATCGGTATCAGATCGATACTAGCATGGTGAGATTGATACTTTAGTTTCATTTTTTCTCTTGTACACGTTGCTGCGGTTTCGTCAAAGAAGCAACAGCCAGGTCGCCGGACTTGCCGCTTCTGTCTTAGTGTGGAGCAGGCGCACTTTGCTTCTCCACCTTAGCTTGTGTTTCGATGTTGTGCCGTCATGTGACTCAGCAGCGCAAAGTAAACAAGCAAACCGCCGGCTCAGGTGGTCCCGCCCACCAGCACATGCACAGACTGAGACACAGAGCAGGAGAATGGAATGGAAGAGCAGCGCCATGTGGTTAAATTTTCAGGCTGAAAATGAGACAACGGCAAGGTGAAAAATTTGTAAAAAGGCTGTAAGGTACAGATAATTTTGATTTCATTTTTGTATTGCAGTTTCTGAACACTACCTGAAAAAAATAATTTGTTTTAATTTGTTTTCCGGTGATCATTTTGTGCATTTTATTAATTTAAGAAAAAAAATTATATGTTTCAATAATTAAGGTGGATGCATAATTGAATTGCTAAATCTCAATTAATTTTCATGACCTTTAAGTGTTTTGTGATGTTACCTTTTTTTATTATTAAATAGTTAAAACCCAAAACAGAATTAGGGCAAAGTTTATAAGTAAATAGAAAATACTTTTTTATCAAAATACGTTTTTTTCAGAAACAATAAAACTGTAACAAAACAATAACTTCATGCGAAGAAATGCTTCTCGGATGAAAAAAGAGTTTGTTTGAGGTGCTCTTTGGAAAAAGGGATTCAAAAAGTAGATATCAAACTGGAAGAAAAATCCAAGACACTCTCTTTAAACATTAAAATGCCTTTATTCACATGTACATGTATTTATATGAGTGCACCATATGAATAAAGGCATTTTAATGTTTAGAGAGAGTGCATAGGATTTTTCTTCCAGTTTGATATCTATTTTTTGAATCCCTTTTTCCAAAGAGCACCTCGAACAAACTCTTTTTTTGTCAGATAAACATTCCTTACCATAAATTTATTGTTTTGTTGGTTTTATTGATTCTGAAAAAAACTAATTTTGATAAAAAAGTATTTTCTATTTACTTATAAACTTTGCCCTTATTCTGTCCTGGGTTTTAACTCTTTAATAATTAAAAAGGAAACATCATAAAACACTTTAAGGTCATGAAAATTAATTGAGACTTAGCAATTCGATGATGCATCCACATTAATTATTGAAATGTATCAGTATCAGTATCAATATCGGCGATACTGGCCCTGTATTAGTTGGTATCGGATTGATTCCAAAATGTGCAGTATTGCACACCAGTGCCCTTTTGTGATTTATGTTTTAAAAACATTTCTGTCAGTAAAATATAGTTTACTGTGAATTATTCATTCATTCATTCATACATTTATTAACATGAACTTTTCTACTCCACACAACAGGTACAAGCTCGACCAAGAAAGTAGATATGCAAGTATAAAAGTACATAAAATGAAGGTCTGGGAGAAAAAAATAATAAATAGCAGTTTTGAAAAAGCACCCTGCTGTACATTATTTTTATCTTTACATGTCTTGTTGAACTGATGGCTGCCCACTCCATGTTATGTCTCTGATGAGGTCAATGTTAGTTAACTCTCCCAGGAAACATTCTTCTATTTAATTAAAAATATACAGACTCGAGCAAAAAAAATCTCAGGTGGCCTTTAGCTTGCAGTGTTGGAGTGGGCATATGCAGGAAATATGTGCTCCATATTGAACTTTGTGATGTGGGAGAGGAATTTACACAGTGGTAAACAACTTAAATAAAAAATGAATTCAACTCGGAATGTAAATAAATGCTGTGGCGGTGCATTAACACTGTGGCATAAATGATTCTATAACAAATGTGTCCCATAATCAAGGCTAAAGATGGGCAAAAAAAATATAGGTTTTTTTTTGTTTGTTTGTTTTTTTCAGGCTGTGTATATTTTACTGAATTAAAACAAATCCATGACCTATTTTAGACCCTAACCCTACGTTTAGGAACAGCAAAAGGCGGTGTTAAATGCTCACAAAAATCTGTTAAATCCAAACCTTGCGGTGTTACTCTGAGGTTCCTTGTCATCACATCACAGGGGTTGGATGGCGTTCAGCTGGTCAGCCATCGGTGAGCGTCGCAGACGGGTGTCGCTCATACTGATGTCAGCTGACAGGACAGTGACAGTTCATTAGTGCAGCGGCGGTTTGTCATTCAGTCCGTCTGTCTCACCTTCTACAGATCACACAGGATGTAGTCTCTGTTGGCCTCTGGTGTCAACAACATGTCTGTACTGCTGGATGAGTGACAGCTTCGCCTACTGGGGACGTGTTCCTGTGCCAGTCAGGTGAGCTTTGGGTTACATGATAAAAAAAAAAAAAATTGAAAAAAACACAGACGATATCACAGCTTCAGTCTTATCAACACATGCTTAATTAGAGCAGTAGTAAAAATGTAAATGGGAAGTGAGTCCCCACATGATAAAGATGGGAACAGAAAGGAGTTGTCTCCAATGTGATCTCTCTAGCTGGGATTCCATTACCCTCAGAAATGTGCAAAATGTAAATTGCACAATAGAAAACTGGTGATGGAAACGCAGAAATGTCTCAAAGATCGCAGAAGTTTTTATGCCTGAACTTGCCTTATTTTCCAAATCTGCCTCCTCTATCCAGTTTGAATAATGTTCTAGAGGTCAGTAAGATGGGCAAGGGCAGAGTGTCAATAATTTAGTCTCAGATCAGCTCTGAGTCCTTCTGTATCTCATCTTCATAAACAGTGGGAAAATGACACAGGGGTGCCACTCTCAGACAAGGAGTGGGACATGATGCTTCTTAGGGTCCATTCCTCCTCCGTATGTTCACAACATTCCTTAATTCAATTCAAAATTTTACATAGATTGCACTTCTCTAAAGCCAAACTTGCAAAAATATTCCCTGACTTAAACCCCACCTGCACTGTAAAAAAAAAAAAAAAAAAAAAAAAAGTGAAAAAAAAAACAGTATTATTCCGGCAGCAGGGGTGCTGAAAAAATACTGTTAAATAACGGAAAATAACCATCTCATAAAAATACGGTAATTTTCCATAATTAAAATGCAGTTTTTTGCCCTAGCTTTACATGAGATTTTGCATATTTTTTTTGACTTTTTAATGTTTAAAAAATAATATTTACATGTGTTAAATCAATCAAATTACATATATATATATATATATATATATATATATATATATATATAATTTTCAATGAGACTAAGTTGTACAATTCACTGATAAAAACTGTATTTGAACAGTTCATCAGTGCTTATACATGTTATACATTCACAAAAATACATTTGTTCAACTTTTTTTTTTTTTTGTGAAACCTCCCGTAATTACACAAGATATTTGTCAATTAACAAACAAGTCTTGTTAAACTTAAAGAACAAATGCATTTTTACAGTTAATTGTCAGTAATTTTATCTTGTTTTATATATAAATTTATTTTTTGCAGTATTAAACTTTAAATTAACATTTTAATCTCATAAATAGAAAATAAATATTTGTGAAATTCCGATACATTTGCAAATGTATCTTAACTGAATTTTTCTGTTAAAAAAAAAAAAAAAAAAAAAAAAAATCTGTTAAAAAAAATGGAATTTTTTGGTTATTCACAGTTACAGTTTTTTCATGTTATTTTACATTTGACATGTAAAATCACAGTCTATTTTTGTCATTTCATTGATATTTTCCTGTATACAGGAATATGTATAATATAATATAATTATACAGGAATAATCTGTAAAATAAACTGTAAAAATTCTGTTAAATTACAGATTTTTTTTACAGTGTGTGACAGGTGCAAACAGGCCCCAGCAACAATATACCACATGTTATGGTCCTGCTCTAAACTTATCCCTTCTGAAACTCTTTCTTTGATTTAATCTCCAGGGCATATGGGTGCTGTATTCTATGGAAAAGGATTAGGGTCACTGGGGAAAAAAAAAAAAAAAAAGTCCAAAATTTTTTTTTTATTATTATTCTGAGGAAAAAGTCAGAATTCTGAGAAAAGTCACCATTCTGAGATTCAAATCAGAACTCTGAGAAAAAAGTCTGAATTCTGAGATTAAAGTCAAAATTCAGTCAGAATTAATCTCAGGGTTTATATGTTTTTTTTGTTTGTTTTTTTCTTGAAGTAAGCACTTGACTCGAAGCATCAATCATCACTGTCAATAGTAGCTTTTCCACTGACCCTCAAATTGTGCAAATATAACTTCCGCGTAAAAATTTACCTAATGGAAAAATAACAAGTTCGCCAAAAGTCTCATTTTTCCATTAAAAGTTTTTGCGCTGGCAAGAGGTGGTTTTCGGGTGTAGCGCAAATGGTATATCATGCAATACTGCAACGGAAAGACCTTTTTTCGCAACTATAGTCAGGTGAATTAAAAAAAAAACGGATGTTGACGGACGTTACAAAAAGCAAAGAAGATGAAGAAACATGTCGCGGTATGTATGGACACACCAGGAAACCTAATCATTTTTAATTTAGTACGAGATAGAGGAGTAATATATAATAATAATGAATATATCTGTAAATCAGCACTATATTTACGTTCATCATCACGTTTGTGGAATAACTTCTCATATCATCTCGCGATAATAAATAAACAAATTCTCGCATTTGTGATTTAAGGGGAAAACCGACATTACGCACTTCTGTTTTTTCGACATTTAGTAAATATCGGTGTGCAGATGTCCAATGGAAAAGTGATTACTGAATGCCAATATAATAGGATAAAATCTCGACCTACACTTCACATTGTTAAAGAACTGAAGTCACATTTTTGGACAATTCAAGCATATAAACATGTTGTATTTGTTTAGCTACGTCCACCCTATAAATATTTTTAACAGACTATTTTTTGTGACGTCAGTACTTTTAGCACCAGGGTCTTCAATTATAACACAGTTTTATTCCATTATACGCCAGTTTCACTGTTATCCTGTTATCTTTTCAAATCCAAAGTTTATTTAAACACCCATACACTTCTTCTCTTCATTTCCTCTCATTGTTTATGCAAAGTCTCTGTTCATTCATTCTTGTACATATTTGTAAATAGTTCACATTTATGTCATTTCATATATTTCATTTATTGAATGAATAGACTCTCATTTAACCCATTCCGGCTGGTTTGGTGTGTTTAGTTTCTTAAATAGGTGCATCAGAATTAATTTAATGCAATAATGAATTATCAGTCTAATTCAATCCCTTCTTATCATGGATAAGATAGCTGGTGCCCTAAGGAAGTCGAGGTATGGTTTGATGAAAATCAAATTTTTACTCCCCACAAATTAATAACAATCAATTATTCTAATTTAATTTGTCAAGTATAATTAATCATACTTAGGACTCAATTCCCTGATGGAGCCTTTCTGTGTTGAGGTTTCCTGTTCTCAACACACTGCATATTTCTTCTCAGTTGAGTTACACCCACCCACACAGGTACACATATGGTACTTCTGTCCGGGATAAGGACAGGAAGTTTCAGCCAAAACAACCTTCTATCCTTAACCTTATCTTCTTCACTTAACCTTCTATCCTTAACCTTATCTTCTTCACTTAACCTTCTATCCTTAACCTTATCTTCTTCACTTCACCTTCTATTCCTTAACCTTATCTTCTTCACTTAACCTTCTATCCTTAACCTTATCTTCTTCACTTCACCTTCTATTCCTTAACCTTATCTTCTTAACTTAACCTTCTATCCTCAACCTTATCTTCTTACCTTAACCTTCTATCCTTAACCTTATCTTTGTCACTTAACCTTCTATCCTTAACCTTATCTTCTTCACTGACCCTTCGATCCTTAACCTTATCTTCTTCACTTAACCTTCTATTCCTTAACCTTATCTTCTTCACTTCACCTTCGATCCTTAACCTTATCTTCTTCACTTAACCTTCTATTCCTTAACCTTATCTTCTTCACTTCACCTTCTATCCTTAACCTTATCTTCTTCACTTCACCTTCTATTCCTTAACCTTATCTTCTTCACTTAACCTTCTATCCTTAACCTTATCTTCTTACCTTAACCTTCTATCCTTAACCTTATCTTCTTAACTTAACCTTCTATCCTCAACCTTATCTTTGTCACTTAACCTTCTATCCTTAACCTTATCTTCTTCACTGACCCTTCGATCCTTAACCTTATCTTCTTCACTTAACCTTCTATTCCTTAACCTTATCTTCTTCACTTCACCTTCTATCCTTAACCTTATCTTCTTCACTTAACCTTCAATCCTTAACCTTATCTTCTTCACTTAACCTTCTATTCCTTAACCTTATCTTCTTCACTTCACCTTCTATCCTTAACCTTATCTTCTTCACTTCACCTTCTATTCCTTAACCTTATCTTCTTCACTTAACCTTCTATCCTTAACCTTATCTTCTTCACTTAACCTTCTATTCCTTAACCTTATCTTCTTCACTTAACCTTCTATCCTTAACATTATCTTCTTCACTTAACCTTCTATCCTTAACCTTATCTTCTTCACTTAACCTTCGATCCTTAACCTTATCTTCTTCACTTAACCTTCTATCCTTAACCTTATCTTCTTCATTGACCCTTCGATCCTTAACCTTATCTTCTTACCTTAACCTTCTATCCTTAACCTTATCTTCTTAACTTAACCTTTTATCCTTACCCTTATCTTCTTACCTTAACCTTCTATCCTTAACCTTATCTTCTTACCTTAACCTTCTATCCTTAACCTTATCTTCTTACCTTAACCTTCTATCCTTAACCTTATCTTCTTAACTTAACCTTCTATCCTCAACCTTATCTTTGTCACTTAACCTTCTATCCTTAACCTTATCTTCTTCACTGACCCTTCGATCCTTAACCTTATCTTCTTCACTTAACTTTCTATCCTTAACCTTATCTTCTTCACTTCACCTTCTATCCTTAACCTTATCTTCTTCACTTCACCTTCTATCCTTAACCTTATCTTCTTAACTTAACCTTCTATCCTCAACCTTATCTTTGTCACTTAACCTTCTATCCTTAACCTTATCTTCTTCACTGACCCTTCGATCCTTAACCTTATCTTCTTCACTTAACCTTCTATTCCTTAACCTTATCTTCTTCACTTCACCTTCTATCCTTAACCTTATCTTCTTCACTTAACCTTCAATCCTTAACCTTATCTTCTTCACTTCACCTTCTATCCTTAACCTTATCTTCTTCACTTAACCTTCAATCCTTAACCTTATCTTCTTCACTTAACCTTCTATTCCTTAACCTTATCTTCTTCACTTAACCTTCTATCCTTAACCTTATCTTCTTCACTTAACCTTCTATTCCTTAACCTTATCTTCTTCACTTAACCTTCTATCCTTAACCTTATCTTCTTCACTTAACCTTCTATCCTTAACCTTATCTTCTTCACTTAACCTTCGATCCTTAACCTTATCTTCTTCACTTAACCTTCTATCCTTAACCTTATCTTCTTCATTGACCCTTCGATCCTTAACCTTATCTTCTTACCTTAACCTTCTATCCTTAACCTTATCTTCTTAACTTAACCTTTTATCCTTAACCTTATCTTCTTACCTTAACCTTCTATCCTTAACCTTATCTTCTTACCTTAACCTTCTATCCTTAACATTATCTTCTTCACTTAACCTTCTGTCCTTAACATTATCTTCTTCACTGAACCTTCCTTTCTTTCTTCTGTCTGAAGGAAGGAAGGAAGGATGAATCCCTTCCTTGGAAGATTCCTGGATCTTCCTGGATCTTTCATCCTGGAAGGATGAACGATTCCTTCCTTCTCCTTCCTTCTTCCTCTCTTCCTGCCCTGCTTCTGTCCTTTTTTTAATCTTTCTTTTTTCCATTTTAAGGATGGATGGAAGGATGAAAGAGTCCTTCCTTCTCCTTCCTTTTTCCCTCCTTTCCTGCCGTGCTTCCATCCTTCCTTTGATCTTTCTTTATTCCATCTTAAGGATGGAAGGAAGAAAGGATGAAAGATGCCCTCTTTCTCATCTTCCTTCTTCCCTCCCTTCCTGACTTCTCTCCGTCCTTCCTTTCATCCTTCTTTTTTCGTCTTAAGGATGGATGGAAGGAAGGATGAAAGATTCCATCCTTCTCCTTCCTTCTTCCTCTCTTCCTGCCCTGCTTCTGTCCTTTTTTTTTTTTTTTTAATCTTTTTTCCATTTTAAGGATGGAAGGAAGGAAGGATGAAAGATAAAAACAGAGCAGTGAGTGAGACTGACTCACTATGAAAATAGATGGTTTAGGCTTTTTTTTTTGACACTGTTTTTATTGTTTACTGTCATTTTTGATTTGTTTTTAATATTGTTTGCAGCGTTGTGAAGACCTTTATTTATTTATTTATTTATTTATTTATACTCAGTTTTGACCATGTAACTGGTTTTTGCAGTTCTACCAGCTACCAAAAAGCAGCTGGACTGATTTAGAACAACAACAAAAAAAAAGACCCCCGAAACAAAAACTACTGGGCTAAAATTCAAATATTTGTTGTTGTTCAGTGTGTTCCAGTTCAAAGTTCATGTTCGACATCCTAAATCTCTTATTGATGTACATTCTGAGTGCCTTATTTAGTAAAAACCTGTCAAACTTAAAATCTTCTCTGTGTTTTTCTGTTATTCCACCCTGTTTTGACCCTAAAACACAGTAAAAAAAAAAAAAAAACATTGAAGAAAAGGAACACAGGCACATACTCACAGCAGCTTCCATCCTTCCTTCCACCTTTAAGAAGGAAGAAAGAAAGATAAGGGAGGATGGAAGAAGGAAGGCATCTTTCATCCATCCTTAAGATGGAAAAAAGCTGAAATGAAGAACGGAAGGAAGGAGGGAAGAGAGGAAGGAAGGAAGGCGGGAAGAAGGAAAGAGAGAAGAAAGGCATCTTTCATCCTTCCTTCCATCCTTAAAATGGAAGAAAGAAAGATGAAAGGTTGGACGGAAGGCAGGAAGGGAGGGAAGAAGGAAGGAGAGAAGGAGAGCATTGTTATTGCATTTACGATCTCAAAGTGATTATTTTCATTTGTGGATGCTTTTTGATTTCAGGCTGGACAACACTCACAGCTGTAGTACAATGCTGATTTTGAGCAGATTAGATAGAACTTTATTGATCCCTTGGGTAGAGCCCTCAGGAAATTAAGGGAAGAGTTGTTCCCTGACCAAGAATCAAACCAGGACACGGCAGCAAAAGAGCGATGAAACCAAACCACTAGACCAGTGTTTTTTAACCTTGGGGTCAGGACCCCACGTGGGGTTGCCTGGAATTCGATTGGGGTCACCTAAAATTTCTAGTAATTGATCAAAAAGACAAAAAAAAAAACAAAAAAAAACTTACTAATAAAAAATATATGGCGAGTTGAGAGAGATGATCACAATACGTAAATAAAAGACATGACAAACTCTGAAGCTGAAACTGAAGCACTGTGGTTCTGTTTATGTCAAATGTTCATTGTGGTCAGTTTCAGATGCTGCAGCTCTTTCATAATTCATAGTTTGAGTTCTTGTTTGTTCAGTATTAATTGTCAGCCTTGTAAATCCAAGCTGGACTGACTGTACATATCCTGACCAAGGAAAATAAAATCCTCTCTTTGTGCAGTAATCTACACCTGGCTTTTCTGCCTCCGTCCAGAATAATAGACATTAAATAGACTAGTGTCATCTAAAATTAACGTTTATTTGCAACATAGTACAGCAAACTATAACATGATCAAAAACAAATTAATTTTAGAAAAAAAATGTCTCTGATTTGATTGTCTGGGGTCACCAGAAATTTGTGATGTTAAAATGGGGTCACAAGCCATAAAAGGTTTAGAACCACTGACCTAGACCATCAGGGAGAAGCTGAAACATTGGTAATAAATGAGGTTTTTAAACCAGAACCATCTTTAACTCTTCAGAACAGAGAAGTCTACCAGGCTGGGGGATTGCTATGTAAAATAAAGATGAGAATATCTTAGCAACGAAATGGTACCATTAATAGGATTTATACCTGGAAACATTTCGGCCCCTCTACTCCTGTAATCCTCGATTTTCCATCCAGTATTGGCCTGGCCAGATTTCCCCTGGTCTCAGCCTCAGTCTGATTAAAGAGGCCTCCCAATAACTGATTGGATCATCACCCCTATCCCTCCTGCCACATATGGCATATTCAATCACCTCTGTGTTTTCATCCCCAGCCACTGGCAGATTAGCCCAGGGCTCCCAGTCTGTGATTATGGCCACCTTCAAAAGGAATCGCCACTAATCATGTTAGCAGGAGCCGGTAACCTACTGCTGCACAAAAGCAGAAGGCTAATGGAGCTGAAGGCCAGGAGAACAGAGGTCTAAAATGGTCTAGAGGGAACAAATGATCAAGGGAGCACAGAGGGGATCTGACCACAGCTAGAAAAGATAGAGTAAGACACAGATAAAGGAGGATGGGAAAAAGGAAGCCCAGTGTAAAGTCAAATTTCTACCAAATATACTAGTAAAGAACAATGAACACAAGACTAGAGTTTAAGAAAATGAATTAAACAGACACCAAAAACATAATCTTTTAACATCTGTAGTGAACATTTCAAAAAGGCTTTCATTGATTTTCCTCCAGCTGAAGGGACTAGCTGCTGGCAACAACTGGTGTAAAAGCACCTTGAACAGAAAATGGATACAACTTTAGTGTTTGATCATTCAAAGATGTTACTGTGCAAAGAAGTCCATAAATGAGGCGAAGCCTGCACCTAGTCCAAGCAGGCAGTTCAACATGACATGAACTGTCTCCAACCACAAAGTCCTACTGGGCAGTTGATTTAAACTAGTCTCCCTTTGACACTAGTGTTGCTGCTTTACAGTGTTTCAGTAGAAGCAGGGGGTTATTTTCCCATCGCTCCTCAACATCCACATGTAAAGGCGAACACACACCAACCTGATTTTTGGTGGTTGGACGTGGTTGGACAGTGTAGTGAGTTCAGTGACATGAGTCTGGTTGGTTTGTTCCGTGCGATCAGCCATCATTAATGCTGTCGCCACTAGGGATGCACCGATACCGATACGAGCATCGGCTCCGATACTCAATGTGTGTACTCGTACTCGTACTCGTAAAAGATATCCGATACAAATGCACCAATACCACTTACGGCCGTGCGACATTCACAGTTCAGTGCAGCAGGTACGTGACGGTGGAATAATGTGTGGGTGAAGAGTGTGGAGATTTTTCAAAATAAATGACAGTGATAAAAGTAACGCTGACTGCAAGTAACGTTACAGACACAGACAGATACGGACGCAGCGTTCTGTCCGTCCTCTGCGTACATTCCATCCGTTTACCAGGTGCTTGCAGATGCGTACACAGAATGAGAATACCAGCGGGAGTACGGAGCGGTGCGGACTGCCACCAGTTGAAGTGAAAACGAAACATATCGCTCATTTATCTTTTTTCTTCCTCCTGAAGCGTCGCTTTTAAACCTTACCAGTGAAAACGCTGCAATATTAGTATCACATTAGTGTTACCTCTGTCATCTCCATGTTTGTTATTACTGACTTTCTTCTTCTTCTCAAAAACCATTACTCTTCTTCGTGGTATTTGTCCAGTATGGTTAATTAAGAGCAGCGCCCCCTGGTGGATTAATTGAGAAACGCTCATTCCAACACATTAAATGTCAGTAGCAGCACTTTGTTCCAGTCAGACTAATGACAACGACAATAAAGCACATTTACAAAAGGAACTAAGAACTGGAATGGGATTGTTACGTACTCGTATCGGTACTCAGTATCGGCAAGTACTCAAATGTAAGTACTCATACTTGTACTCGGTCTGGAAAAAAGTGGTATCGGTGCATCCCTAGTCGCCAGTCTTTTCAGCCGATTCATCTTGTGTAATCGGCCACTACCCGTTGTTCAGTCTGATTGGTGGAGGGATAGCCTTTGACTAGTGAATCAGTGAAGGAGAAGTTTACAAATGAGTCCAGCTATACCAAGGTTTTTCACACTATTATTGTCTTCTATAATAGGCCATTCACTGCACATATCGTATCTGAATGAGTGCCAGTGTTGCCTATGGACTTCATTCATTCCATCAAGTGAACACTGTTAGCATTGTTAGCATAGCGCAATTTCTTCTCAGTTTTCGCCTGTGATACCTTACTTTTTCCACAAGAAGAAGCCCGAGAGCTGACAACACCTGTATCTTCTTATTACTAGCCATCCGTTCAACGAGTACAACAATAACAACCCTTCTTGACTACTCAAAACTCTCTGCTGACAACAAGGACTGACGACAGCGAGCTCTGGGTTTTGATCTAGAGACATGTTCCGTAATTTCCGGTTTTACGTCTCACGCAAGCGCAGCACGTACGCTCATGACGGTAGTCGATTTGGTGTGTTCGTTACACTTTTTTGACCGTGTCGGGGAGACGAGAGTCAACTGATAAGTGGGGCTACCTTTTCTGGCAACGATCGGCAGTCGGGTCAGTGTGTCTTCGCCTTAAGACAACAAGATGTTAAACTCTAAATTCTGCTGATAGAGTTCAATCATAAGTTGGTGAGTTTTGAAGACAAGAATTCTACCACCCACTGTGGGGGCTATTTTCAGGTTGTAGGAAATTTCAAGGTTCAGTTGATACTTTTTATCCCCTAGGGGCAAGTTATTGTACAGCCAGCAGTACACACATCAAAGAAATGACAGATACAATAGAAAAAACACAAGTCATGATGACATTAGACACCCTAAAAAAACAATATATTCTAGCACACTAATTAAAAAGAGAGAGTTAAGACAGCTAAGAGAAAAGATAAATCAATAAAGATAAAGAAGACAAAACAGAACCATGACACATCAGTACAATCATACAGAGACAGCACATATAACCCAAACATACAAAAGCAGCACATACAATATAATCACACATAATACATCAGCACAGAATCACAGACAGGGATGTGTGGAATCACAACAACATTGTCTAGATTTTCTGACTGCATAGTGTTCACTTACTAATATTGTTTCATTGTCTTTCTCAGATTACATGAGAGCAACTACAGTGGAAAAAAACAATCTTACCAAGTCTATTTTTTGAGATTTTTTTTTTTTTTTTGCTTGAATTAAGCAAAAAAAAATCTTGAATTAAGCAAAAACTGTTGATTTAAGCAAAAAAAAAAAAAAAAATTGAATTAAGCAAAAAAATAAAATAAAAATAATAATAAAAATAAGTTCTTATATCTCACTGAAAAGTTACTCTTTAGGTGATTAAGTCTTATTTTAAGCGTGATGAGATATTTTGACTAGAAATGAGAAAAATACACTTGGTAAGATTTAGATTTTTTCCAGTGTAAATCCAACGGTTTGGGATAATTGTGACATTTCTGACCAAGCAGTTTTAACACGTGTAATTTAGTTTGTATTTCTTTGCGTACCACAAGAGAAGCTAGGTTTCCTCTCAGCTGCACATCCAGTGTCTCCTTCTTCACCCATACATGACAGATTTTTAATCAGTTCACTGTTACTAACCCTTGGTGTTGGCAGCACTGCCCCCGGGTTCCTGTTCTGCGATTATAGCAGACTTCAAAGTGTAGCTAATTATGTTAGCGTGGATTGCTAATGCACTGCTTTTAATTTGAATTTCCAGCTTCACTGGATCATAAGTGTTAGACCTAATTACCAGAGGAGGGAACACCATATATCAAGGCGAATGTGACACTAAAGGCTGTGAGCTGTGGCACAGCACACCTCACCTGTACTGGAAGGAAAATAGTGAGTGGAGAGTGGAACGTAAACGTACAGAAATCCACATCGGCCATGTGGAAAGGCACTCCAGTATGTTTTCTTTAAGTTGTTTGTGTTTCTGTTCTCTTGAAGTATTCTTAAGCCAACAGTCGCACCAATACAACACACTGAGCTGAATAAATAAGGGAAATAGTGTCAAACAGACAGAATAAATTATAGGGAAGAGAGTGAGTCATTACTTCTCATTGATCCAGACTGTGTGAAGTCAACTTTAATAAGTGCTTTAGAAAAGAGAAGAAACACAAATGGGAAATAAGAGTTGATAACTGAGTGACTGAGTCAACAGAAGCCCTTTAAAAAAACTTTTGATTGGAGTTGAAATAGCTCTTAGCAGGACGTGGCCAACAACTTTACCAGCTTCAAAACTTCTACAGCCACTTAATCCGACCATTTGCTTTAGCAGCTGCAGTGGGTTCTGGAAGAGCTGTCATCCATCCATCTGATTCTTGCAAAGTATCTTCTGCCAGAAGGCAAGAGCTCATATTCTATTCTATATTCTGAAGTATATGTGTTAGATCGGTCAATATCCTGTGATCTTCCCTCAGAACAGTCAGCTCATAGACTGACTGGACGGACTGGTGTTCATTCGTCCCCATCATCTTCATGGTAGTGTGGACCAGATGAATAAGCTTTGTTTTGAATTGTACAATGACCATGCTGATGTAACGTGAGGGTTCGTTGGTGGTTAATGGTTCATTTTTTAGAAAATGAGACAGCAGGATGGAGACAGATTTCTTCTTGAACAGTGCTTTACTTTTGTTTTTGTACTTTATTTCAGTGTGTACTGTGTTTAGGTTAGGTTAGTGTTGTAAATGTGCCATTATTCTATGTAGGTATTTTAAAGCTTAATTTTAGATGTATATTTTACTTTTTTTTTTTAAATTAGCCTTAGATTTTAGCTGATTTTAATGTATTCATTCATTTATTAGTTATTTATTCTATATTGCTATGGCTAATACGGGTCCTCAGTAACTAGTTTCATTCTTTCTCTGTGATGGAATGATAAATAAACTCCTTTTTCAATCATTTTTTCAATCCTTTTTTTTTTTTTTTTTTTTTCACATGACGACTACCGCCACAACACTTCCTGACACATCTCCTCACATAACTGAACTAACCAATCAGGAGCTAGCAGTACTTAGCTCAGTAAATGTAAGTGATCCAGAAAGGCAGATTCAACAGACCATCCTAGCCACTTGTATACTCCAAATGAGAATATTTAAATGTGTAAATAATAATTCTATCAACTTAAATATAAATAGTTAATTAGGTAAACACTGTCAATATATTTTTAACAAATACATTAATTATTTTTTTCCCTGTAATTTATTTCATTGTTAAACCTTATATTTCTTCAACATAAATTACATTAACTTCTGAGCCTTACACAGACATCACCTATCTGAGGGTGTATTCACACCTGCCTTGTTTTGTCCGTTTAAAACAGACCAGAGTTCATTTGCTCCCTTGGTTCGGACCTTTTGGGCTGGTGTGAATAAAAACCACCGAACTCTGTTCCGGACCAAACAAGCGAACCGAGACCCAGTTGAAGAGGTGGTCTCAGCATGGTTCCATACGAACCCTGGTGCGGTTCGTTTGAGGTGTGAAAGCAGCCCGGACCCGATCCAACACAGTTGGGGTTTTTTTTGTACCTAACGAGCTCCCATCATGTGTCGAGCATTATGGACAACAGAGTTTTACCAGAGACCAGAGAACCGCTCAGAGTGAGGATAGGCTATGTAGTTAAAAATAAGCCGTGGTCAAACTTGGAGCTTGGAAGAGACACGCTGCCTTTTAGACATCTGGGCAGATGTGCATGTAACACAACTGCTAGAAAGGACACATAAAAACTCAGAAGTTTTCAGCTTGTTCAGTGAGAGAATGATTAGGATGATGGTTAGATTTGTTTGTTGTGCTTGAAAAGAAAAATAATAAACGACTTCATCACCCCCAGCAAACTTTACCTGCGTTAAGGAATTCTGTACCTGGCTAAACTGAACGGTGATATATGATAGATACACACAGGTAAGCAGCAGTGGCGGCTGCTCGTCTCTCAGACAGGGGAAGCTCATTGTCGGCTTACATCCAAAAAAAAAATAAAAATTGTCAAGTTATTTAAACATACATTCGGCCTTCCGTTCCTTTTTAAGAAAATGCTCAGTGACCTTATCGTACCAAGTAGGTGTCTTTTCCAGGGACTGGACCAGTGTCCTCTCTGCTTAGATTGCCTTGGCCCATTGTGTTGGGGGTGTAAGACTTCAGCCTTTTTAAACAGGAGATGCTCCTTTCACTCCGACCTAGCCGACAGCATGACTGATTTAACTATCAACAAAACGATATTAAACTTAAACAAGAAATAATTAAATTATGTAACTGAAACAAGAAAACACTGAAATTATGTTAAATTGAAACAAGAAAGTACAATGAGTGTGTTTTATTTACAGTGCAAGAAATGAACAAGTAATTTCGTAGTGGTTTCTCTGATTTCACAGCAGAATGCGCGGCGGTATTAAACTGAACTGTGTCAGTGAAGGAGTAGATCTCAAAATAGCTGTCAATCAAATGGGATTCAGCCTTTCAACTGATCCTCCAATCAGCACATGGGATTCTGGCGTCCAGCCCGGCCGAGCTCCGCCCGCAGCTCCATTCACCCCCAGAGATGCCCGGCGTCCGGGGGAGGGACAACATTGTGGTATTTATCCAATTACTGTCCAGTTTTGAGGCAATGAAAAAACTGTTCCACTCAGTCCCATTGAAGCCCATAGACGCCCGGCGTCTACGGACAAATGCACTGAGCAGAGATGTATGAGAAAACAGCGCAACGGGAATGTATGAGAAGTGAACAACATCGCGTCCGTTGATTTGTGATAAAGTTGATTCTGAACGAACTCATCTGTGAGATGAACGTGTTCTAACACATTTGTAGTCAATGAAACGTCAACACAACCGAACATATTTAACCATTTAATTTTCGTAATTTTAGGGGAAGCCGGGCTTCCCTTGCAGTCTATGAGAAATCACCTCTGGTAAGCAGTACGTAGCACTAATGCTTTTTGATAACAGTGTTTGGATATACTTCATACCTGTTACATCTTGCGTGAATAAGACCAACAGTCACAACATGATGTGCACACATGAGCGCTGTCCTCCGTAGCTGTCTGGCTCTGTGTCTTCGTCATTGAGAAATGAATTCTACAATATTGTAAACCTGATGTTGCATCAAACGCTCTTGCTGCTCAAACACTTGTGCAAACGCCTGCATCTGTAAAAACCGCTATGATGATAACAAAAACAGTACACAAAATTTCCAGGACTCTCTCCTTTCACTTTGGACTGAGCGCTTTAATTGACTCTGCTCATTTTTGTCCAATGGATGAACAACCTCAGCACATGTGGTTTTGTTTACAGATTTTGGTCCACTAACAAAAATGTACAATGTGAATGCAAACCGCACCAAATAAAAAAAAAAAAAAAAATTTGGTCCGGACCAAAGCAAGTGAACTATTGGACTTTCCTGGTGTGAATACACCCTGAAACAGTTCTAAGACAACCTCATAAAATAAAACATTTGTTGGTCCTTATCAAACACTCTGAGTCTGCAAAGGAAATACAGTCTGATAAAAGATTAAAAGGTAGACTTTCTTTTCTATTATTGTTATAATTATGGCCAAAATTTTACCTAATAATTTTACCATATACACACTAAAGCTAAATATCACTCCTTTAAGACAGAGTAGCTCTCACTGTTTTAATTACAAAATATAACCTACAGTTTTTGGCACCTCCATCCGTGTTATTGTCACTTACCAGATGAATGCTTCAGGCCTGCAGTAGGAAGTGCTCTTGTATCATAGCAACATTGTGGCACTAATCTAACTCTTGTCACTTGTGTATCCTTCTCACATAGACATGGAATGATGACAAGTGCCCATGCATATATTGTCAGCAGACTTCCTACGTGTTCAGTGGATATGGATATGGTTATGGTTATGGTACTTGTGTGTGGGAGCAGAGCAGGGATAAAGAAAAGCCTGTCAGTGTTGGTGTTGTACACAAAAATGTATGTGTGATAAGTATGAACGGGAATCAATCTTGGAGTTACTCCAAACACAATCTACAGCCATTTAAGTGGAAGAGGACTAATAAGAAATACAGTGGCTTTTGATTGCACTGTTAAAAATATTGCAAGCGTGCATGCACATATAAATTGGTGTTTGTATGGCAATATAATGAACCTAATACAAAAGCCAATGTTCTCTTTATGGCTTAGTATTAGCAAGTAATAGAGGGTAGAGTAAAATCACAAACTCATCTGAAGGCTAAACACATTGCATACCCCCCCCCCCCAATCCACTGTCGTCCCCAAGAGACTTATCGCAATATATTACCATCACTTAATGCAATCACAGTGTAAGTTATTGGCATATTGAACTGTGTTTCAAGCTAACGTCTAGCCTACACAGCTCACTAATATGTGCTGTATATGCAGAGTACCACATACTGTCAGTGGATGGAAGATGTATACCTTATAAAGTTATCTGGAAACCACACTGTGTTTCTTATTAACACTGAGCTATTCAATATTTCATTAGTAAGATATGTATAAAACACAATTAAGGAACAAAAATGAGACACTATATATATGTGCTGGCAGGTTAATGATCATTTACGGGGATGCATTAAAGGAGCTATATGTGGTATTTCTAATTTAATGGTTGCAAAGACTTTAAAGTGTTTAATATAAGGAATGTTGACATTATGTAAAAGGTGTCCATGTACTGTACTGCAGAGATATTAACTGAATTTATTCACAGCCTCTGAATGTATATGACCACTAGAGGGAGTAGGGAGTCATTCAACCAGATTCCCATAATGATGAAAACTAACATCAGAGCTGAGATGATAAATAGAGGCATAGCTGATGTCACCACTGGACACATGTTTAAAGTAAATGAAGTTCAATGCTGATAACATGGCATTTCTTCATCGCAGGTGAGTACACTCTGGGGGTAAACATGACAAATTCACGGGGCCCAGCATTTGTGGGGGGCCCACAGAGCAGTGGAGGGGTCCAGTGGATACATATTAGAAGTTGTAAAAATTTTGTTTAAGATCCACTGTATAATAGAGGTATAGAAGTCGGGAGTCGGACGTGGAAAGCATGTTAAGTTTAAATTTCGTTGCATGCCAGCGTAAATGATGTTATTTATTTATTTATGTATTTATTCTTTATTTAACCTGGAATTTCCATTGAGATTAGGAATCTCTTTTGTAAGGGAGACCTGGCCAAGGTAACAGCCATACAAAGTCCAACCAACATAAAACACATAAATGATACACAATGAACAATAAAACACAATAACAACTATTCAACCATAATGGCATCAAGAAAAAAAGTAACATTCCTCCTTCACTATATTCTCCATGATACTTTTAAAATCATTAACCCTTTCATGCATGAATTATTAGAACCTTAATCAAGATTTTTTTTTTTTCCCTGAGTGTTTTTATTCCTCTTTAGGCATAAAAAAAAAACAAAACAAAACAAAAAAAAACAATGTGATTGATTTTTTTTTTTAATCAACCTGTTTTTCATGGAGTTACAAAAATGTCCACTCAGCTACACCATGAATTTTATTCTTGAAGCAAAGAAACATGCATTTAAAACCCAATATCATAAAGTGACATGAAAACAGTGAAATGAAACCATGTTTAATGCAGCTAATCTGATGTTTTCTCACATTTTAACATATTCTAATATTAGTTATTACTCACTTCATGGAGATAATATGCAAAAAATAAATATTAACAATTGATTTCCACTCAAGAACCAACCAAGAACAGCAAAGTTACAATAATGGTATGAATTGCAGTTTATGAGATGATGCATAAGTGTCCACTGTGTTGGTTGATACGGAACTAAAACAACAAAACCCATGAATATACAAGAGAACAGCTGTAGAGTAACTGTCCACTGTAGTGACCACTATGCATGAAAGGGTTAAAATAGATGAATGTATGTAGTTTTACAGTTATGATGCTGTAGTTATGGACAGCGTCCTCACATACAAACCCCCCATCCCCCATCCCCCCACCCTCCGCTCCAACAGATCAACAAGACACTGAATTTTACGAAGGGTCCACAACGTTTACCCTTCATGGGACCCACAATTAGTAACGACACCCCAGAGTATAATTATGAAGTATAAAAGTATTAAGTTACTATGATGTGTTGTTGTGTTTATGAAAGTTTATTTGTTCAAAACTGTGACTGTCATTGTTTGGACAATTCAGAACAGATCAGATAACAAACCAGGGTTGCTACAGGTTCCTACAAGTTAAATTTAAGACTTTTTAAGACCTTTTTTAAGACTACTTAGAACAGAATTTAATGCCCATTTCACAGCCTATTTCATGGCCATACTGAAAAAAATCTGTGAAAATTTTTTTATTTACTCCAACGCCTTGATTCCCACCATTCCAAGTCATTTCTCACCGGTGGCTGGAAAGTTAGCGATAATTGGTTCTTAATTTCAATATAAATTGTCGGGTTGGAACGCGTGGAACTGAGTCGACTAACATTACTGTCTTTGCAGTTTGGACATTTAACAGACACATTTAAACACAATACAGCTAATCAGTTTATGAAAACATAACTTAAGACCTACCATATTAAATTTAATACCTTTTAACAACTTTTTAAGGTATTAAATTCAGATTTGTAAATTCAAGACTTTTTAAGACCCTGACAAACTGAATGAAGTTCAAAGCTGATAACATGGCATTTCTTCATCGCTGGTGAGTAGCATTATGAACTTCATAAAAGTATTAAGTTACTATGTTGTGTTATTGTGTTTGCGAAGTTTGTTATTTGTTCATGGTTCAGACAAAACTGTGACTGTCATTGGACAATTCAGAATAGATCAGACAACAAACCAGGGTTCCTACAGGTTCCTACAAGTTAAATTTAAGACTTTTTAAGGCCTTTTTAAGACTACTTAGAGCAGAGTTTAATGCCCATTTCACAACCTATTTCATGGCCATACTGGCAAAAATTTGTGACTCCTAGAATTTAGGAAATTTTTTTATTTACTCCAATGCCTTGATTCCCACCATTCCAAGTCATTTCTTACCGGGGGCTGGAAAGTTTGTGATAATTGGTTCCTAATTTCAATATTAATTGTTGGGTTGGAATGTGTGGAACAGAGTCGACTAACATTAATGTTTTTAAAGCTTGGACATTTAACAGACACATTTAAACACAACACAGCAAACCAGTTCATGGCAACATAACTTAAGACATACCATATTAAATTTAATACCGTTTAAAGACTTTTTAAGGCATTAAATTCAGATTTGTGAATTCAAGACTTTTAAGACTTTTTAAGCCCCTTTGGGAACCCTGACAAACGGTATGAAATTCAAAGCTGATAACATGGCATTCCTTCATCACTGGTGAGTAGGGTTATGAACTTTGTAAAAGTATTGAGTTACTATGTTGTGTTATTGTGTTTGCGAAGTTTGTTATTTGTTCATGGTTCAGCCAAAACTGTGAAAATTGAAATGAACTGTGGTTTTGCTGTGACTAACAACAGAGCATCAGCTGATGTAGCACATGACAATTTTAAGACTATTTTGATTGAGTTTGCTGAATTCATTACTGGTTCTGGAGCACTGGTCCTCCTGCTGTTGATAAATCTGTTAAAAAAAAAAAAGGGGGGGGGGGGGTTGTCAATACATCAATAGTAACTATAACCTGCTTAAAAGCCAAAGCCAGAGCTACATAGGGAACATTTCCTTAACCGTAGAGGAGTCCTGTCTACTGCATCATGCTATTGGCAGACCTAATTTGGATACAAATACAAACAATCTGATCAAATGTTTTAATGTCTCAGCCCCTCTGCCTCTTAGACTTTTTCTTTAATGTCAGGAGAAAGCTCCAGAGTCGTGTGATTTTCACACAGCGTCAAAGAAATGCACAGCCGGTGATGAATGGGAGAGCGCATGTGCTGAGCTAAACGTTGGCTTCATTGATTGATGATCAAGAGTCTGTTGGAGAATTTAACATATTGATCACAGTAAGTGCGCAATATTGATTCCTGAGGTTCTCTAACATGGTTGATAGTGACCTCGGTAACATTTGGCACTGACACCACCTCCGTCCTTTACGGTACTTCTTCATTTCTGTGTCAGAACAACTTTCCGTGCAGCCTAGTATGACTTATAGTGACCCTTCTAATGCTTCTGCTTCCACTGCTCCTCCCTTCAGTTGTCCTTTCAGGTTGATTTTTCACTATTGAATTTTATCGGTGTCAGGGAAACAACTTCATAATTTTGGTTCTGAATTATGTTATTTTCCAAATTCATGAGGATTCTTCGGACATGTTTCCAGCACAATCTAATATGCATCTAATTTGCAGGTTTTACTCCAGGTTGTAACATACAGCTCTTGTGAAGAAGGCCAGACAGCGTCTCTACCACCTCAGACGTCTGAGAGACTTCAAACTCCAGTGAACACTGCTCAGGAACTTTTACACTTGCACCATTAGAGCATCCTGTGCGGGAGCATCACCATCTGGATGGGCAGCTGTACCAAACAGGACTTCTCTGCCCTCAAAAGGGTGGTCCGTTCAGCTGAGCGGATCATTAGATCCACCCTCCCCAACCTGCAGGACATTTACATCCAGAGATGCAGGTCAAGGGCTGGGAAGATCTTGAAGCAGCCTAGCCATCCTGGAAACTCTCTATTCTCCCTGTTGCCGTCAGGCCGATGCTATCGCTGCATAAAGGCTGCAACTGAGAGGATGAGAAAGGGTTTCTTCCCTCAGGCCATCTGTTTACTTAACTCCTAGCTTTAAAATGGACATTGCACTACACACCGGCACCTTTTTACACATGCATCTTATATAATATAATATAATATAATATATAATAGTGTTCCTTTTGCTTATGTATGTGTTTTTAAATTTGACTTATTTATGTATATGTATATGTATATGTTTTTAATTTCTTTTTTTTTTCTATTGAAACTGGATACACATTTCACTGCGCATTGTACTGTGTATAATTATGTATGTGACGAAGATTATCTTATCTTGTTTTCACACAGTGAAGCATCTGCTACTACTGGAAAAGTGGAAAATAAATAAAATAAAATAAATTAATGAATTAACCCTTTATCTGGCAAGTGACTATTTTTGGTAATAATAGACAGTAACAGTAACAGTTCCAGTGAGGACAGTGAGTCAACAGCCTCAGGTCCAATGTGGTCTACAGGGTCTGTAAGGTCCACCTCTGCATGAACAGTGAGTGTACCTGCTTTGTTAGGTACCATGAAGGGTTGTGGAGCTGTTGATGGAAAAAAAGATTAGGCTGGAAGCTGGAATGCACTTCTGGGATCTCTCCATGTTTTTAATTCCGCTTCTTTTTTTCATACATGGTTGATTGGAAATCATTGTCCATAAAAGGAACCAAGTTACTGATCATCCTGTTCATACATGACAAACATTTGAGCCAAAATATGGTATGTAATGGTAATAGTAATGGTACTAATGATGCAGAGGAGGAATGCAGGATCACCTTTGACTTTTCCAATCAAATTATTCCATCTTTGCTACACTTTACACTTGATCAGATTTTTCTTTCAAGTTTTTAACCCTTTATGTGTACCTGCTTTGTTAGGTAGCATGAAGTAATGGTACTAATGTAAGGAATGATGTTCAAAGGGATAATGTGGGTGTGGACAGGGGTCTGGATCAGCACTTATGTTGGTCTAATGTTCTAAAAGTTGTGTTCTTATATTCTAAAATACATGTTCCTTTCACCTTGCATGTGTTTTTCTTGTATTTTTTACATTTGCTTCTTGGATTCTTTTAGTTTATTTTTTTGCACTTGCAGGTGTGGAACCAAATATAGTAACTTCATTGACCTTGGTTTTCTACATAGTAAAAAATGTTGAAAAAATTTACAAAAGTAATAAGGTCTTGTTATGTCCTCCAATTACACACTAAGGTTATAATGTTGAATTTCAGAGGATTTCTATGCGTGCCTTCTAAAGGGTTAACACTGATATACACTAGGGTTGGGAATCTTAGTTGTAAGGCCGATACAATTCGCATCTTGATACAGCATCTCCGTTCCGATATATTAAAGATACATGTGTTGCACCTAGCGATGCGATACGATATGATTCACACCCAAATCATGATACAGAGCAATTAAGCACATTGTGATTCTACAAATTCAATAATTCATTCGGGGTAAAAAAAACAAATATGCAGTGCAATTCAATGAGCTTGATTATTTATTTATTAAATAAGACCATGATTTTAGTTCAATTTCAGAACACATGCTTCAAATACAGTCGGTGAAAAAGTTAGGACTTTGTTTCCAAAGTCGTTTCTCAGCATATTTCTAACACTCAACTTCTTGTTCCCTCGTTGAATCAATTTGTAATGTAATGTATTTGTAATGTAGGTAAAACAGAAAAAAAAGGTTCTGTCACTTTAAGAGTCACCTACGCAAGGTATTCTGGGATGCACCGTTGGATATGTATATCATTATTTAAGGAAGTTTCTCCAGCGTGTACGGCAGTATTCAATTCAGTTGATATAATAAAAAGTACATGTTATGAAACCACTTATCATCACCTCCCTTCTATGTCTGTCAGATTCAGATACAGACATTACAGGATTCATCCATGGAGCTCATACTGTTAGTGTGCAGTGAACATATCTGCGAATCCACGGCGCACGTTAACAGGGGTCTACAGAACAGAAAAATGTACTCAAATAAATAGTTACACTTTTAATGAAAGTAAAAATATAATAGACATTTTTTAATTGCACTATTTTGTACATTGCACTGTATACACTGGCACTGATGGAATGTGTGTGTGTGTGTGTGTATGTGTGTGTGTGTGTGTGTGTGTGTGTGTGTGTGTGTGTGACATATTGCTGTGTGATAAAGAAGGACGTGGATGTGTGAGGGAATGAATGTATGGATGTTGATATGTGAGTGATTCATATTTTGTTTTTAATATATATTTTATATTTTATAGTTATTATTACTATTTATTACTATTACTATTTATGACTCCGTATCCTGATAGTGCACCTAAATTTCACTGTACATTGTGTATAATGACAATACAGTATGTTAATATTCTACTGAACGGATTGAATTTTATCAATACAAACATTCAATAGCCGATGCATCACGATATCATTCCAAACTTTTCAAGCACTCACAGCTTCTCTACCGGTGCACTCAGATCATGCATGCGTGTTGGCGTATTGATACATATTGGATAATCTTCCCATCCCTAATATACAGAGCTGCACAGCAAAAATTGGAGAGTTGAATCAACTCCCACAGAGCTGATTTTAACTCTTTTTCAGAGTTTATATAAGTCCACACTTTACAGAGTTAAATTAACATTTTCATTGGAGTTAATTATTTAACACTATGCCAGAGTTGCCTTTTTAACTCAGAGACCTGAGTTAACTTAACACTTAACTTAACTTAACACTGACTGATTTAACTACCAACACTCACAAGAGTTCATAATTGGTAAATGGACTGAATTTATATAGCGCTTTTTCTACACCTTCATGGTGCCCAAAGCACTTTACAATTCCTCACATTCACACATACACAGTCATACACCAGCGGGCGACTTCAACATGTGGACAGTTGGAGCCAGGATTTGAACCGCTGACCCTTTGGTCATTGGACAACCCACTCTACCAACTGAGCCACAGCCGCCCTTCATAATCTCACCGACCTGGGTTAAATTAACCCATACGGATATAACGCTTCCTTCCTGTCCTCTGTCAAGAGCAGACGTGTTTCTGAGCTGTCCTTGCCTTCCTCTTTTTTTTTCTCCTACTTTTGCCTCTGCGTCTCGTCTGTTTCTGTCTTTGGATCCCCTGCTTGCTGTAGTCCCAAACAACTAAATTATGGAATTGATCAACTGGACACTCAGCGCGATTGACAAGATTTTTTTCACCCAGGAGCAAAGGTGTCAGGAGGAGCCCGCCTGCCCTGACAGAACTTTGCGAATCGCAGGACTGAGGGAAAAAGGACGAACTGTGCAGGATCTACCTGCTCTGAAGTGATGAGTAATGCTGAGGCCCGGTTATAACAAAAATTAAGTTATAACTAAATTAAGCAGAAATCAAATCATTTTTCCCCATTTAATTCTGTTTCTCCTGGGAGCTGGTAAAGCAGTTGGAACCACTCTGGTCTAATCTGTTCCTTTGCAGTCAAAACATCCTTCGAAGGTCAAGACTCAGGACTGAATGAACTGATAAAGGACAGAAGTCTGAGTCTCTTATTTTTCATACACAAACAGACTTTCAAGGACTCACCACATACAAGCATTTATCCCCCCCCCCCCATCTCCATCTGCCTCACAACATTCTTCTTCTCTTCCTGTCCCCTTCCCACAACCAAATCCATTGAAAAAGTTCCATCACGTGACCTCGTGTACTGTGTTTATAATGTCTTATGTATGTGATGTATGTGCTTGCATTATCTTCACTGTAATTCTTTCGAAGGATTTGTGTTGGGAGCATGCACATGCAGCGACCGGCAGTGAGCGAAAGCTTGCTGCAAAACAGATCTACCCACGGGTATAAATAAAGTCACCTTGAACCTTGATGGATTTATTATTTACACTGTCAGAGTTTCTCCTTTAACTCAGAGTTAAATTAACACCATGAAAGTGAGAAAAATAACACTCATTTTACTTAATTTTCACTCTGAAAGTAGTGTTAATTTTAATCATAAAAAAGTGAATCCATTAAAAATGACTTAAAATTCAATGTGAACAGGATGATTCAAAGAAAGCTGATGCATTTTTTTTTTTTAGAAAATTCATTTTTCCTCTTTTTTCTCTCTGACAGTGACAGTCTGATAGAAATTGCACAGGTTCACCTGGTTTGAAATGCAGGGGCCAGGCAAATTAACACTGGAGAGATGCAAAACAACACTTCTCCTGAGTTAATTTCCACAGGCTTGACTAACTCTTTTCATTAACCCCAACTCTGAATAACATTTAACTTACAGTGAGTTAAAACTACACTTTGAGAGTGAAAATTGACTCTCAAATGTTTAACCCTGAAATTTCAACTCTCCAATTTTTGCTGTGTGCATATTCATTTTAACTACCCTTGATTTTTGTCTTACAGGAAAAGTCCCTTGCATGTAAATGTAGTCGGTGAGTAATATATGGAGGTTGATTTTTTCATCATAACTGTATATAAACCCTGAACTTGCTACTTAGCCACTTTCTGCTGAAAAGGACATTATAACACACGAGCGAACTACCTTACTCTGGAATTAATATTGCATGGGATATTATTAATGTAATCTGTGACCCGATCACCCCCCTTACGACACCCTCCTACACTCTCCTGCTCTAAATGTAAAATAACCTGGCCTGTTGCCAAACTCACCAAACGCTCGCTGCTTGGGCTCCTTCTCTCCGTCATGTTAACAGAACATAGTCTTTACCGCTGATCTTGACCCATAACTAATTTTCTTGAATAGCTCGCTCTGCTTCTTCTCCGTCGGTTCCCTCTAAAATTAATGTGCCGTGACCTTTTAACTGGAGTTATCTTGACACATAAACGTTGGCTGTGCTCTCCGGCGGCTAAACTCAATCCGACTCCTTTGATGAATAAAATGATCGATTCCTCTTTCATTTGACGCTGAAGTCAAATCTAACTTTTCTCCTCCGACTCCTCGCCTCATCCTTTTGCTCCGCGTACTGTACGTAAAATGAAGGTTAGAGAAAGCTATGTATTCTCTATGGGTGCTCTTCATCATTACGGTTCATTTTCAGCTGCTCTGATCATGTCAACCTGAAAGAGGAGTTTCAGTGACTTCACATTTCTGCAGTATGACAACTTCTCTTGGATTTATTAAGTTTGTTTCAGTCGCTGAAATACCTGATGTCACCATTCACTGTAAAATGAATATGCGTTTGCACTCTCTAATTTTGCAAATGGGTGAAGTCAGCTATTTTCAATATAACAGCACCTTTCAAAACCCATGGTGTATATGCTTTAATATGTTCTGGATTCCATCAGATATATCACAGATTTTTTTCTTATTGCTATGCTTGGAAGATGGATTGAACCAGTCTAAAACAATTAAAATTTTTAAAAAGATGTACAAAATAACTAATATTCAAAAATATAGAGCTCAGGATTGACTAAAGAAAATACTTGTTTAAGAGACTAGTATCAATATTGGTAGTTGAGATATGGACATGATTTACCTGAACTTAAATACGTATTCTCTTCTGTTGTACAGGGTGGGGAAGCAAAATTTACAATGAACATTTAGTTGTTTTTTTCTCAGCAGGCACTACGTCAATTGTTTTGAAACCAAACATATATTGATGTCATAATCATACCTAACACTATTATCCATACCTTTTCAGAAACTTTTGCCCATATGAGTAATCAGGAAAGCAAACGTCAAAGAGTGTGTGATTTGCTGAATGCACTCGTCACACCAAAGGAGATTTCAAAAATAGTTGGAGTGTCCATAAAGACTGTTTATAATGGAAAGAAGAGAATGACTATGAGCAAAACTATTACGAGAAAGTCTGGAAGATACTATTAAAGAAGAATGGGAGAAGTTGTCACCCGAATATTTGAGGAACACTTGTGCAAGTTTCAGGAAGCGTGTGAAGGCAGTTATTGAGAAAGAAGGAGGACACATAGAATAAAAACATTTTCTATGATGTAAATTTTCTTGTGGCAAATAAATTCTCATGACTTTCAATAAACTAATTGGTCATACACTGTCTTTCAATCCCTCCCTCAAAATATTGTAAATTTTGCTTCCCCACCCTGTATATCTAGCAATAATAACATTGAAAATTTTTTAGTTTGTTTATTTGTTTTCATGTGGAAACATTGTGTTAACCTGTTTAACCCTGACCATATTTTCAGGGGAAAAACGCCTAAAAAGGCATACCCAAAGTAAATGAAGAATTACTTATAATACTTATAATAATAAGGTTCATATGGATGTTCTTGGTGTCTATGGACATTTAGAGACCTCACAGAATCTATTCCCATTGTCTAAAATATTGTATCTATTACTATGCCTGAGTAAACTGTAACAAACTAAAAGACAAATTAGAATTTTTTATCCTCGCCTGTTTTTTTTTCGGCTGGATTGATGATGATATGCATAAATTAATTGTTCGTGTCGGAGATTTTTAATAGCGTATATTTCACCCCACAAAGATTAAAAATCATGTTTGAACATTAAAGTTTGCACTAAAATACACTTTTGATGTAATTTTATTAACATTAGGGTCTAAACTTTGAGCAAAAGTTGAAAAAAACATCCATTGTCCTGAATTATTATATTTTTATAGTAGATGAATATTAATATAATTTTTCGGCCCACAGGCGGGCTGATAGGGCTAAAGGGGTTAAATGTAAATTGGGTTAGGCAAAATAGGTCTATACTTCAGCCTAAACCCTTTCGGTCGCATTGTATATGGAACAATGGATACGTTGTTTTTGTTTGTTGTTTAAAGTAATTAACGACCAAATAAACTACTACTACTACTACTACTACTACTACTAGTAATTTAAACCAGCAGCGGCACCAGAAAATTATTATTGGGGAGCCAATGGGGGGGCCTGATTGTTTATAGGAGGTGCTAGTGAATTCTGACAAACACCAATAAATAATACGATAATAGATAAAGATTTATTGTTCCCACGGTAATACAATACATATTGTGAAATGCACGTTACTAAATGTTTACCATATAACAATGAATTCAAGACCAATTCAAGTTTTTTTTGCTTAATTCAAGCAAAAAAATCTGACAAGTGAAAACTATCTTGTTAAGATTTCTTGAAATAGGATTTTCAAGATCTGTTGTCTAAAAATAAGTTCTTATATCTCACTGAAAAGTTACACTTTAGGTGATTATGTCTTATTTTAAGTGTGATGAGATATTTCGACTAAAAATGAGACAAATACACTTGGTAAGATTTAGATTTTTTCAGTGCAAAGCCACCACAGAGAACATCAGTGGATTTACAAAAGAGTGTAAGTGTGAGGACATTAGCACAGTGTATAGGTGTGTACAGGGTGTGATTTGCTGGGCGGGATGGGGGGGTTGAATCCCCTCTACTTCTGCTCAATGAATTTCATCCTCGTGGGTGGACAACCAACCAATGTAAATACCAGGCAGGTTGTGACAGTTTTCTTACACCTATGTCCTACATTACTAGCACTAACGTCCACCTGAACCGAACTGTCGACCGTCTCAGAATTCACAAACATCCCCATGCACATAAATATACAGTATGCCTTACCTATCTCTCTCTGCATATATCAGTGTCTCTCTCTCTCTGTCTCTCTCTCAAATGCCACTCAGTACACACAGCCAGAGTGCAAACATGGATTTAGTTCATGAATCACATCGTCACTGATGAGCCCAACAGAATGAACGTGTCCACACTAAACGGCCTTCTCTTCATCACTGTTAATGGGCCGGATGTGCGTTCGTTACCTGCTCAGAAGTTTGCAGAGTTGTAAATAAAAAAAGGGCGAAACGCTGCAGATGACAAGCCAACAGGATAGCCAACGTCCCCATGCACTGGGGCGCCGTACGGGGGGGAGGGGGTCCAGTGGATACAAGTTAGAAGTTATAAAAATTTTGTGTAAGATCCACTGTATAATAGAGGAATAGAACCCAGGAGTTGGACAATGAAAGTATGAAAAGTATCACTTTTGTTTCACACCAGTTTCAGTTACATTAGTTATGGACTACACCCCAATGTATATACCTGCTGCCCTCCCTGACGTAAAAAAAAACAACAAAAAAACATTCCTCCCCTCTGGTTTTTAACAAATTGCACCCTGGGTGTGTATTAAGGATGTAACGATATGAAAATGTCATATCACGGTTATCATTATTATCACGGTATCATTGAAATTGTGCTCAAAATGTTCAAAAAGTACTAATACACACACTGAAATAATTTAACCAAGTTGTATTTAAAAAAATAATAATAAAATAAAATAACTGGCCCAATGCACTTTCTCTTGGCAGAAACATTCAAGTATTAACCCTTAGTGGTCTGACCCTATTTTGCTGTTTTTCAGTACTTTTGATTTTGCCTTTATATACTATATAAACAAATGTTTACTATACCCATGTTTGGTATCTTTTTTTTTTCAGCACAACTTCATCTATCTCATCTGCCTATTATTTTTTTCACTTTAACCTACTATAAAAACATAAAAGGCCAGAAAACACACAACAAATTATTAAATCCGATTTGAAAAATGTATAGACATTATTGCTTAAATAATACAAAGATGCTTACCAAACCTTTTCAAAGACTTTAAAAGTGAATATTGGTTCCAAATATTAGGTATAGAAAATCAAAATTGTAAGAAATTTAAACTATACTCAAATATTTGACATAAAAGCAGATCTTTGCATAGGGTTTTTCCCCTAAAAGTGTGGTATTCAAACATGATCATCATGATAATTACAATGTAAATGGTAATACTAACCATCTGCAATTTTACCGCGGTTTATCGTTATTCCGGTAATCGTTACATCCTTAATGTGTATACAGTACAGTCTGACCACTGTCTCTCACTAACTCACTAAATCTCTTTTCTCTCTCCCTCTGTTCTCCTCTCCTTCACTCTCCACTCCTGTCATCCTTTCTTCTTCTCTCCTCCCCTCCTTTGTACTCTGTTCTCCTCTGGGTTCCACTGAAACTGCTGAAACTACCACACACACACTTCAGCCCCCACAAAGTCGGGCGTACTTGACTCTGTGGACGTCCTCTGTGGGAGCCTTAAGTCAGACAAGTGTTCATTTTTTTTTTTTTTTTTTTTTTTAATTCATGTTATAGTTTTTAATCCATAAATATTTCAAGGGGAGGGAAGCCCAGCCTTTAACTGGCTGCATGCCCCCCTCTTCTGCCGCTGGTGATTTAACCCCTTTCTGTTAACCTTTTAAACCTCTGGGATCACTCTGCAATAAAAAAACATAAAACACTGCACTAATCACATAAAAATAGTCCTACTGCACATCAGATTAACTCTTAAAGACCCCGTGGTACTTCTGTGGCAGTTACCAAATGAATTTGTCCTATGTAGTTAACCTCTCTTAACTGATTTATCACCATTTATTGTAATATTATCCTCTTTATTTCAAGTTTTTTCAGCGTAAATCATGTATTTTTCTGTATTTCATTCACTGATCCTGTAGATATTCATTAAAGCTCAGAGTAAATTCACAGGTCACTACATCAAAACAAAGAAAAATTATGACTTTTTCAGCAAAAATATCATTTACTAAACATAAAAATAAGTTCTTCCATTCATTGCCATTGATCCAACTCCATGGGTTTTACTGGTGAATCAATGTTGTAGAAGATGACGGTGTTTCCACATTCACTACGGAGCCTCTGAACGTCCAAATGGCTCATATCTGATGACCATGAAAAGATGACAAACTGTATTTTACACCAATTATTTACATGTAGTGATAGGATAAGTGGATCAACAGGTATTAAACAGTGTAGATCAGTAGGTGGTTTTGGTCAATAGTGGATGTTTGGGTCTTTATGGGTTAAACAGGACTATAAGGACATATACGCAGGGTGTGATTTGTTGAAAAACCAGAGAGGGGGATGGTTCTTTTGTTGTTTTTTTAATCATGAAAAAAAAATCAATCAACAGACCTAATTCTTTTTTAAGTTAACGTAGGCCTTATTACATGTCAAACAGTTGAACATTCATTTTTAATGCAAACTAAAAATACATGAAACATTTAATTTTCTGCAACGGCCACACCTGTGATGTGTGAGGTGGCCTAATTAAGTTTCAGGACCATGGACAAGGGCCGATCACGCCAACATGGCAGAGGATTTATGGTCAACAGGCAACTCATTCAGACCGTAAAACCTAACATAAAACCTAACATTTCACATTAAGTCAAAATAATTCAGCTAATTAGACGAAGTAAACAGTTTGCTCTGATGTCAGACTTTATGTGGCCTTTTCGGCTTTCGTGTTGGCGTGTCATCTGCAGCGTTTCGCCCTTTTTTTTATTTACAACTCTGCAAACTTCTGAGCAGGTAATGAACGCACATCCGGCCCATTAAGAGTGATGAAGAGAAGGCCGTTTAGTGTGGACACGTTCATTCTGTTGGGCTCATCAGTGACGATGTGATTCATGAACAAAATCCACGTTTGCACTCTGGCTGTGTGTACTGAGTGGCATTTGGGAGAGAGAGAGAGAGAGAGAGAGAGAGAGAGAGAGAGATAAGGCATACTGTATATTTATGTGCATGGGGATGTTTGTGAATTCCGAGACTGCTGACAGTTCGGTTCAGGTGAAAGTTAGTGCCAGCAATGTAGGATATAGGTGTAAGAATACTGTCAGAACCTGTGTGTTTTTTCACTTCTTTTTTTAATCATTGATGGCGTTGCCCCCCCCCCTCACCCACAGGATGAAATTCATTCAGCAGAAGTAGGGATGTAACAACCAGAGGGGGGGGCTGATCCCCCCCATCTCCTCCAACAAACTGCACCTTGCATATAAGTCATAGTGACATACCTCAAACTCCAACACCAAGCAAATTAATGATCAAATATCAAAATAAGAAAAGCACTTGGAGAGCGCATACCTCCGCCAAGACAGATCTGCCCCCCCCGCTGATCACCACCAAAATTTAATAATTTCTTCCTTGTGCCAGTATCAACATTTCCTGAAAATTTCATGAAAATCCGTTCATAACTTTTTGAGTTATCTTGCTAACAAACAAACAAACACATACGCATGCATGCACACAAAGCAAAGTGATCACAATACCTCCTGGCAGAGGTAATCAAAGTCAACCCACTCACCACCTTTCCAGTGCTAGTGTCCTTAGAGGTAGGGTCGGAGATGTTTTCCTGGAGCATTTTTTGCTATATTGCTTAAAATTCCCTCCACACCCCAATCACAACCAATTATTAAATGCTCTAACACAATTTTTTTTTTTTTTTTTTGTCACCTATGTAATGGACAGGACTGAAAAAACACTATCCAATCATTTTGAGCGCCCAATCAAAATATTTAATGGTGATATGTCTATCAAAGTCACCTGTCATTTGCCCCCGCCCCCAGTTGGTAGAGCGGGTCATCCCAATACCAAAGGGTTGGTGGTTCGAATCCTGGCTCCAACCATCCACATGTCGAAGTCACCTGCTGGTGTATGAGTGTGTGAATGGGTGAATGTGAGGAATTGTAAAGCGCTTTGGACACCATGAAGGTGTAGAAAATGCACTATATAAGTTCAGTCCATTTACCATTTATGAACTCTTGTGAGTGTTGGTAGTTAAATTAGTCAGTGTTAAGTTAACTCAGGTTTCTGAGTTAAAAAGGCAACCCTGGCATAGTGTTAAATAATTAACTCCAATGAAAATGTTAATTTAACTCTGTAAAGTGTGGACTTATATAAACTCTGAAAAAGAGTTAAAACCAACTCTGTGGGAGTTGATTCAACTCTCCAGTTTTTGCTGTGAACAGCCTTGACCCTCATTACACTTGCAAAAACTCTGATCTTTTGATTGACACCTCATTTGACTAGGTGTTCTTGATGCCATGTTTCCACCTTCCAAAACCAAGGAGAGCCATCATCGGAGAAGTGTGCCACTTGACACAGTTTGGGAAATACCTAGTATTATCCTAAGAAATATTATGTAAAGCACTTCATATCTGAAGGGGAGAGAGGTAATACTTCATAGATTTTCTTCTATATTTTTTCCAAGTCCTTGACAACTTACAGTTCTCTGCAAAATTAAGGGAAGAGAAAAATGTTTTAGTATCTTTCAGAATTACAATAATCAGTACGAATGCCAGTTACATTCATGTTAATTGTTGTGGGGGAAAATCCAGACTCTTACCTTTCAAAAGAGGCTGAAACCACGTCTGTACTCTGAATGGATCTGAAAAAGGCAAAAATGGCTAGAATTTGAATGAAAACAAAGAAAAAACACTGAATGAGATGTTTCCAAATGTTTGTTGTCTTGCAACTTTTTTTTTTAAGAACAGCATTTCCTGCAAAAAAAAAAAAAAAAAGGGCAAGACCTCCCCTTATTGTCATCCACTACTACATATTCGTGTAGAAAACCCAGACTTTGTGTACCCCAGCCTTACCAGGGTCATGGCTAAGAGGCTGTGTAGTAGCAGCATCGGTTCCATCTGAAAGAGTTTTCTCTAAGACAGGATGAATACTATGAGAGAGAAACCCCCTCAAGCCGGTAAACACTTGTTTTCCTCAACTTGAATTTGACAAAGGATTAGAAGTAGAGACAGAAGAACCCACAAAGGATGCAACGGCTTCATTATTTCAAGAGCATCTTTTATTTTCTTCACCCTACTTTACACCTATTGCTATTTACAATTTGTTTGCACTTTGTTATTATTTACATTGTTCTGATACAAATTTCTATTTGACTTCATAGTGACAGCATCACTGTGGAGGCGCCCTCTGACTGAGTGATCTTTGTTGTAACCCATTCCATCCAATTTTTGAAGTGGTGATTGTAGATGAAAAAAAAAAAGATGATTTTACTGTGAGGGTTGGCAGTTCCAGTATCGAGTGGATAGGAGAGAATCAGACAATCCATGGCAGAAAAGGGACAACCAAAACCTACTGTTATATCTGCTGTTTATTTGACTGTTGTTTATTTTCATATTCAACTAATTCTGTAAAGCCCTGTGAGGCAACCTTGTTGTGATATAGGGCTCTACAAATAAAACTGAATTGAATACCAAAACCTTCAGCTCCTGTATAGCCGGAAAAAAAACAAAACAAAACAAAAACACCCAAAAAACAACATGGAATGTGCTGAACATGAGCTTTAAAGAAACGGTTGTTTGCATACATCAACACTTTTGGGACCAAACTGCTACTTTTCCAAACACTTGACACAAACAGAATCCAGTACTACGCATTTTTCAGTACGTTCAGGGTTTTTCACAGGGCACACACATGGAGGCAGGGTGTGATTTGTCAAAAAAAAAAAAAACAGAGAGGGGAGTATTTTTAGTTTGTTTTTTTTATCATGAACAAATAAGCAATCAACAGACCTAATTCTTTTTTTAAGTTAACAGTAGGCCCTATTACATGTCGAACAGTTGAACATTCATCTTTAATCCAAACTAAAAATACATGAAAGATTTAAATTTCTGTGACGGCCACACCTGCAATATGGGAGATTTGTCTAATTAAGTTTCAGGACCATGGATAAGGGCTGATCACATGAACATGGGAGAGGATTTATGGGAAACAGGAAACGCAATCAGACTGTAAAAGAGAACATAACACCTAATTGATTAAGATTTCACATCATGTCAAAATAATTCAGCTAATTAGACTAAGTAAACAGTTTGCTCTGATGTCAGACTTCATGTGTTGAACATGTACATTGGCGCCTGTAGGCGTATGTCTGTACGGCCTGCTGTGTGTACCTCGCACGTACTGAATGACATTTGAGAGAGAGAGAGAGAGAGAGAGACAGAAAGACACTGATATATACAGAGAGAGATAGGTAAGGTATACTGTGTATGCATGTGCATGGGGACGTTCGTGAATTCCAAGACTGCCGACAGTTTGGTTCAGGAGAAAGTTTGTGCCAGCAATGTAGGATATAGGTGTAAGAAAACCCAGTCATAACCCGCCTGTTATTTCACTAAGTTTTTAATCATTGATGAGGTTGTCCCCCCCGAGGATGATATTCATTCAGCAGAAGTAGGGATGTAAAAACCAGAGGGGGAGTCAATTCCCACCATCCCCTCCGAACAAATCGCACCCTGCGTGGAGGTATGCAACAGACATCACATCTCTGTCTCTGGAGTTTAACAACTGTTGTGACTGTGATAGCCCAGGCTGTCCTACAGGGAAAAAAAAAAAAAAATGTATTGCTTGAATGTGTTTGAAAGCGTTGAAATTGTACATGCACATGTAGCACATGTACCAACCCATACACTAACAGGGCTACTGGACCAGTTCTAGGCTCGGGAGGAGTGGAGCTAAAAGCATAAATGTTGGCTGAGACCAGACACTTTAAATGCTGAGTTGAAATTTTACTGCACAAATATGATAAAACACAAAAACAGTTATTTAAAACATATAAACACCCCTGCAGGTATCAAAAATATAAATGAAATTCCCAAAGATGGATATATCCTCAGTTTTCCCTTTATAGGCTCTTTAAACTATATTATGAATAGTTTAGTTAAATGAAATGTCTAGGTGGAACAGTTCCTTTAAGTATAATAGTTATCCTTGTATTAATTTGACCGGTCTTTGAATAACTATATAACCTAAGAAATGTTATACCTATTTTTTTCTAGTTATTCCTTTGAGTTAACCCTTTTTTCAAAGGTAAGAAATAAACATTACCTTTTTCAACAGTTATGGAAAAAAAAAAAAAAACATTACATACTGTATATTACCAAAACATAAATTCAGCAAATATGAAGATAACACAGTTAACAACGTAATAATTCAATCAGTTCAAGTTCAGTTTAAACCTTATTCAAGATCCGTTCCAGCTCCTGAGACAGATTTGAGATCAGTTCAAAATCCAAATGGAAATCCTGGTTCAGTTCAGTTCAGAATCCAAACGGAGATGCTAGCTAAGCTCAGTTCAGAAGAAGAAAAAAAAAAAAGAATTCCGCACTCTGGCAGCGAATTTACTTAAAATCCACCAGTGTGTAGCGGGTCCTTTCGCTGGCATGAAGAGGAGAACTTTCTAGCATCGTGGTCCATGGGCCCGGCTCGCCATCTTGTCACCTGTACGGACCTCGTCCCGCACACACAGTGAAATCCTCACTCAATCAAAGAACAAAACAACAACATGAAACTCACCAAAACTGTTGTGGTTAGATAGTAAAAAAGGTTGTTGTCAATCTACACCAAGGTAAGTAGTAGTTTTCATAGAAAAAAAAACTCTTTATCAGTGATTTCACACACTGCACTCATCCCTCTGCTTTTCTCTTTTTTCTGTCTCTTCCTCTCACTTCATAGCGCGGTCCCAGGTGCATGCTGGCTCTTAAAGGGGAAGTGCCGCACTCATTTTACATCGGCATCATTTTAATCAGTCTAATTAAAGAGGTATCAAAATATATTTAACAGATTTTTAATCAATGCCTTTATGAATTTTAACCCTATTTGTAGATTTTAAACTGGTTTTGCATATTTTAATAAAGTTTATAAGCATTTTAATGTGCTATTTATATCTTGGTTTTTTAAAATGGGTTACACACACATTTTTCAGTGTTTAAGGGTGTTTTCACACAGCGTACCCAAGTCCGTATCTGAGTATGTTTGACCCCAAAGTCGGCCTTATTTTATCAATGTGAATGCAAAAAATCTAAGCTCGAGTACCGTACCCGAGTCCAGCTGAGAAGGTAGTCCTGGGTACGGACTATGTGGACTCCAGTACAGTATGTTGCCATGTGAAAGCAATCTGTACTCGAGATCGGAAGTGATCTAATCACCATGAGACCATAGACGGCGCTCCTGTTGTCTCCTGAAAAAGCCTTGGATCTGCGCAACCCAGGTTTGACTTATCGACCGAACCACTCTGTGATATATCAGGGACAACGAAGGTCACTCTTCTTCACTTTGCCTCAAACAGGCTAACACACAGGTGTCAAACTCCGGTCCTCGAGGGCCGGTATCCTGCATGTTTTAGATGTTTCCCTCTTCCAGCACACCTGACGGTTGTTATCAGACTTCTGCAGAGTTGGATGATAGGCTCATCATTTGAATCAGGTGTGTTGGAAGAGGGAAACATCTAAAACATGCAGGATACCGGCCCTTGAGGATCTGAGTTTGACACCCCCGGGCTAACATAGGTAAGTACTGCCTCCATTGTAGACAAATGAACAGAACAGTCGCTCAGTTGATGACGAAAAAGTTTGTCTTCTTCTGACTTTCACATTTGTTGGATAGCAACAAAATTCCTTCCACACCGCCACCTACTGTTTCAGTCCTGTAACACCCACTTGTACTCAGACATGGGCCGCGGTACTTGCTTTTGAACATACCATCTGCAGGAAAGGTGTGAGCATATCCAAGTACGGTACGGACTCGAGTACACTGTGTGAAAATGCCCTTAGATGTGTTTACACAGTTAAAAATATATGCATTTGGACTTTTTTTTTTTTTTTTTTTTTTACATATTTTATATTTTGCACTAATGAATGAAATTGTTAAGTGTAATATGACAATTCAGGTAGGGACTTTCTTTGGCTGGACTGTGTCTCTTGTTCAGTTTCAGAATAAACAGAGTTGATAATTTTGCATCATTTTTCAGACACGGTCACTGTTCCCACTTTCATATCCTACACTACATCTTCATCTGCTTCTCTCTGTTCCAATGCCTGCCTTTGTTGAAACTTTGTCAACCCAACATCAGTGACCTTTTCTTTCATTCTCCCTTTATTCTCGTCTTTCTCACTGTGTTTCCGCTGTCAGTCAAGGTTAGCAATCACAACATGCCCTATGCCTTGTATTCACCTCCAGGGCCTGTTAAACCTCTCACTGGGAGAGAAAATTAGTTTGTGTTCAATTAGCATATTACTCCAATTAGCACGTTACCCTTCACCCCATTATCGCTTAAGTCTAATGAACAAAGGCTAATTACAAATTAATCTGCCTTATATTTTTTAATGCAAACGACCTTTAAACACTAATATAGGATAAGAGGAGGTTTTTGTTTGAGAAAATTAATCATTAATTGTTTCCAAGTTGTAAAGTCTTATCACTCTGGCAAGGAGAAAATCCACAACAAAGCAAAATGTCTCATTAAAAAGCACAAAGAAAGGTGAGTGGTGTAAAAATGCCAAGTTTCTTAATATGTAGGAACAGTTTATGAACTTTCCAGAGTCAAAAAGTGAACTCTGAACATATCCGAAGTCATATATTTGTAGTCATGATCCAATTTTGAAGATGTATGAGATATATTTTCCAACTCAGATTGCCTGTTAAATAACACTTATCTGTGTTAAGTTCATTTTTGAAGAAATACTTTTTCTGATTTTTTTCCCACATTGGACAATATCTGAATGGAACTCCTGTTACAATTCCATTGACCAAAAAATAGGAGGTAGGTTTGGTTTCGTGGTGGAGTCAGCTTTATGAAACTGTCAGATCTTGTTTGCATTAGAGCTGGAAAGAAATTATATTTTGACCAGAATTTGTGATTAAATACTAATTCCAAACACCATATAAAAAGCTTTTGTATGAAAAAAAGTGACCAAATATTTCTGTACGTAAAAATATTTACACACAGCTAGGAGGTTATTGGTTTGTTTGTGATAAGATAAGATAAGATAAGATAAGATAAGACTTTATTGATCCCACCATGGGGAAATTTCACAGTTTACAGCAGCAACATACAACACATCAGAACAAGAGAAAGACAGGTAGAGAAAAAACACAAGTGAGAGTGAAATATAAAGGAAAATGAGAAATTTGGTATTTATTAGGGCTGTCACATGATTAAAATTTTTAATCGACGTCGCTGTGGATTAATTTTGATTAATCACAATAAAATCTCATTTATCTTTAATCTATATTAATCCCGTTTCATTTTGCATGAGCAAACAGACTCAAGAAAGAAGGGACTATATATGCACTTAACATGTTTGTTGTAAACTGGGCAACACATTAGCCAAAGTGCTAGCAGAATCCCTGACTAATATATGTTTGGCGTTAATGTGGTATTTTGTGCTTCAGTGAATAGAAAACTCCATCCTGCAGAGTGTGTATAATGCTTTAAGTGAGTCGACTGTTCCATCTTGTTTTTTTTGTCCTCATATTTCCATCCAGAGGACCAATGTGCTGTTTAGTGTCTTCCATCTTTATGGGTTGGTTCTGCTGCCTGTCACTAATGTATCAACCGCTCATTTGTTCATGAGCGATGCTTACTCTGCTTGAACAAACTGACCCAAATATGTTGGCAGAAATGTTCAGAGTCATTTTACAGATGGATCAATTGAGTTAAAATGTTTAATCCAGTGGTTCTCAATCATTTTCTGTCGGGCCCCCTTTTGGAGGACGAAAAATCTCCAGGCCCCCCTCAATTCCAACAACATTGTAACAGTGGTGCAATTATAACTTTTATTGAAAGAAACATCAATACTGTAACAATACTTTTTTTGCTTTTCCTTGAATAATTTTTTGTTCAAATTAAAAACAACTTACATTTCTTGTTTGAACAATACAAATAAACTCAACAAGACTGCTCTGTGAGACAATATTTTTCAAAAATAAAAGTAGGAAACGTACAATTATCTTAAAACTATGACAATAAAGTTCCTTTTTTTTAGAACAACAAACAAATTTTGGTAACAAAGATGAACATTTTGACAGTATCAGTGGCTGCAATGAGTCCATATCCATTGCACATCTCAGAACATTAAAGTGCAAACTGTACAAAAACAGAAACATTGCACATGTTTCTTTTCCAGTCCAGTCCTTGTCCATTGTCCAAACCTAAACCCTTTGTCTAGTCTAGTGACAGATCACCACGGCAGTAGGTTGGTTTAATGTACATCTCTGAAATGAATCCAGGGTGCTCCAACACTAAAATATTAGTTCCACCTGATACATGTTCTAACCTGAAAAAAAACAAAACAAAAAACACCCAGGAGTGATCCCATGCCCCCCCTGGAAAGCCTTCATGCCTCTCCTGGGGGGCCCGCCCCACAGTTTGAGAAACACTGGTTTAATCGGATTAATCCTGAAGATGGATTAATCTGCGTTAATGTGTTAATTTTGACAAGCCCTAGTATTTATATAAATACTTATGTAAATAGAGAATTAGAATTAAAAATGTCTTCCAATTTTCAATTAAAATTTAAATGGTATTTACATATTGACAAAATTTACATCTTATTTACATTATGCAAAAACTGCTGGAATCTGTATTTGGCATGTGTAGATGTATGGAATTTCAGGAATATTTCTCTCCCTGGCTGTGTTCCAGTACTGTATAAGTTATCTGGTTGACCTCCCATTCACATTTACCTTCTTTCAATACCTGTTTCCATTTTTGCCATTCCAATTTTTGGTAAAACTGAAGTTAACTTATTGAGATGAACCATGGGAGTGAGGCTCTAAGGTATCTGTGACTTACATATTACCCACAATGCATTTGGATTTGGCATAGAAATCTATTATAATATTAAAGAGGTGCAAAAAGATGGTGTGTTTTTACAACTTTAATTTAACTCAGCTTCGACTTAACAAAGTGTGTCACCATTTGATTTGTTCTATTTAACCTTATTTAGTTTTTTCTGCCCACACGCTGATACATGTAAGCAAAGAGCTAGAAACTTCACCAAAAAGACTCTATTAAGAAGTGTCTGATCTGTGTAATGTAAATGCTTTTTTGACGACTTGGAGCTTGTCAGAATCTATCAGAGGCAAAGATTATTAGTGCGTGTAAATGCTTGACATACTGCAAGTCTATTACAGCAGTTCCTGGACACCCTGTCTGCAGTAGTGCAGAGCCATCAGTGTAGATTCTAAAAGACTGCTCCTCTGGAACACACTGCAAAAAAGGCCTGTACAAAAATAAGAAAATTAAACTATTATTAATTAATTGGGTTAAAATGTCTTATTTCAAGTAAAAGTATCTGGCAGTGCTGTAAGAAAATTGCACTTATCAAGTTTTCCTAAAAGAAGAAAATAATATCTGAGGATTATAGATGCTAACAATTAACCAGTCAATCTACGTTCCTACCCTCATCTATGGTCATGAGCTTTGGGTCATGACCGAAAGGACAAGATCCTGGATACAAGTGGTCGAAATGAGGCTCCTCCGTAGGGTGGCTGGGCGCACCCTTAGGGATAGGGTGAGGAGCTCAGCCACCAGGGAGGAGCTCGGAGTAGAGCCGCTGCTCCTCCACATCGAGAGGCCAGCTGAGGTGGCTCGGGCATCTGTTTCGGATGCCTCCTGGACACCTCCCTGGGGGGGTGTTCTGGGTATGTCCCGCTGGGAGGAGACCTCAGGGAAGACCCAGGACACGCTGGAGAGACTATGTCTCTCGGCTGGCCTGGGAATGCCTTGGGGTCCCCCTGAAAGAGCTGGAGGAGGTGTCTGGGGAGAGGGAAGTCTGGGCATCCCTGCTTAGACTGTTACCCCTGCGACCCGGCCCCGGATAAGCGATGGATAATGGATGGATGGATGGATAGATGCTAACATTCTTATTTTAAGCAGAATATGTTTCAAGTCTTGATAGTAAAAATTTTTAAATATATGGTATATTTATATATGCTTGGAATGGATGTTAGAAAAAAAGACAAAATTCTGGCCCCAAAGAATTAATCCACAGGCCCTTATGAAATAAAGGCTTTTTACAATTTCTAATTTTTCCAACCAAGTGAGAGCCTGGATTTTTGTCTTTTTTCTATTGTTCATGCCCTCTCCATGAGCACCTTTGGTTTGTCTAATACCAGTAGGTCACTGTGAAATAGTTTTTGTTTTTTTTTTTGTCTTTTTATATATATATATATATATGCAGGGTGCGATTTGTCAGAAAAACAGAGGGGGGTGGGGGTGGAGTGGGGTTTAACGTAACTAATATTGGCATGAAACGAAAGTGAAATTTTTAGGGATGCACCGATTCCGATACCAGTATCAGGCATAGGCTACGATACTCAGTGTGTGTACTTGTACTCGTACTCGTAAAAGTAATCCGATACAACTGCACCGATACTACTTACGGCAGTGTGACATTCGCAGTTAAGTGCAGCAGGTACGCAGCGGTGGAATAATGTGTAGGGAGTTTGAAGAGTGTGGGTATTTTTCAAAATAAATGACGGTGATAAAAGTAACACTGACTGCAAGTAACGATAAAGACAGACAGATATGGACGGAGTGTTCTGTCCATCTTCTGCGTACATTCCATCCGTTTTCCAGGTGCTCGTGGATGCATACCCAGATGGAGAATACCAGCGGGAACTGTAGAGGTAGAGGATCTGTTCAAAGAGCGACTGTGTGAGTTAGAGAAAAACTACAGACAGATTTATGACAACTACCCAGGGCTGGGCCGGTTTCCGTCCTACTTATAATACCATGGGGGTACGGAGCGGTGCGGACCACCACCAGCAGAAGTGACATTGAACCTTATCGCTCATTTCTCTTTTTCCTACCTCCTCAAACTAAGCTTTTAAACCTTACCAGTGAAAACGCTGCAACATTAGTATCCACATTAGTGTTACCTCTGTTGTCTCCATGTTTATTATTACTGACTATTATCTTCCCAAAAAACTTTACTCTTCTTCGTGGTATTTGTCCAGTACGGTTAATTCAGAGCGGCGCCCCCTGGTGGACTGATTGAACAATGCTCATTCCAACACATTAAATGTCAGTAGCAGCACTTTGTTACATTTAGACTAATGACAACGACAATAAAGCACATTTTCAAAAGGAACTAAGAACTGGAATGGGATTATTAAGTACTCGTATCGGTACAAGTACTCAAATGTAAGTACTTGTACTCGATGTAGAAAAAAATGGTGTCAGTGCGTCCCTAGAAACTTTACATACTTTCAACATCCAACTCTATGGCCCCCCCACAAATGCTGGGGCACATGAATTTGTCACATTTACACCCCCACCCCCCGCCCCCCATGGCGCCCCAGTGCATGGGGATGTTAATGAATTCTGAGACAGTTTGGTTCAGGTGAACGTTAGCGCCAGTAATGTAGGATATATGTGTAAGAAAACTTAATAAAAAAATGCCTGTTATTTCAATTGGTTGGTTGTCCCCCCAAAGGATGAAATTCATTGAGCAGAAGTAGGGATATAAAAACCAGAGGGGGGGGTTGTCTCCCCATCCGCCCCAACAAATTGCACCCTGTATATATGTATAGGCAAAACTGCATAAAACAAGTAAACATTTCTTGAGGATATACAGTTCCTCTGTCCTTCATACTCATCCCCAACAATGGAGCTAGTTTTGTTCTAAATATTGTTTAAAATTAGTTGTAATATCTAAGTGGGGTAGCTCCAGATGAAAATTCTTGGAACAAGTAAACCAAATCTTAACAAGATTAAGTCTCAAAAAGTAAATAAATCTAAAAATGATCTTTCAAGATAAATATTCCAAATGCAAGTCAGTTCATCTGAGTCAGATAGTCTTTTTTGCAGTGCCCCCTTAAACAAAAGCCAATGCGTCCATGTCTCTCCTTTTCCAGTCTTTCTTTTTACTTGCCTGCCTCTGTTTTCCACTTCATCCATCTTTGAAATGTGTCAACTCTATGTTTTTACACTATCCTCACTTCAGTCAGGTCCAAAAATCTGTTTAGTGTCCTGTTTTCTAACCCCCAGTGCCCTTCCTGCTGTCATTCCCAAAAGAAAAGCTGATATTATTTTGTTGCTTTCTTTAACTCTGTTAAAAGTTTGACTCTGCTTTCATTACCACCTGACTCGATGGACAGTACTTGTCACTTGAGATTCAGAGCCATGCAGAGGATCGAGAAATGCCTTTGTATTTCCATGTACCCCAACAGCCAGCCATCCATCCATTCATGCATTCCCTCCATCCCTTCTCCACAAATGCCAGAGTTGGATGTCAGATCAGGTCTCTGTACCTGTCCATCTAATCCAATCTGTTCTCCCTCAAGTCCTTTTTCCATGCTTTAATCCATCCACAAAGTGAATTCTGTCATCTTTCAATTTGGAAATAAATGTTTTTGTGTTTTCCCCAGACCTCTGTCATTCATCTAACCACCTCTAATGTCCTGTTTAACAAAAGCTCCCTGACCAGATTGGTTTTAGATTTACTGCTCAGTCAGTGATAGCCTAAGCCACTTGTGGAGGACAAAAAAAATCTTTAGTCAGGTCTTTCAAGGAAACAAGAAATGAAGGAGACCATCCTCCAGGAGTCTGGGTCTGCTCCAGGTTTCTGCCTGTTAAAAGAAAGTTTTTGTTCCACTGTCACCAGTCACCCCTTGGAGGATTCTGTTGGGTTTCTGTAAATTGGCTTGAGAGTCTGGTTTCGACCAGCTCTACATGTAAAGTGTCATGAGATAACTTTTGTTATGATTTGGCGCAATAATGGATTAGATTTATATAGCACTTTTCTATGAACGCATACTCAAAGCGCGTACAGTGGATCCATTATTCATTCACATTCACACTCTGGCGGTGGTGAAGTACCCCCATGTATCCACAGCTGCCCTGGGGCAGACTGATGGAAGCGCAGCTGTCAATACGGCCCCTCCCACCACCACCAAACATTTATACCCATTCATACACCAGTGTGAGTAGCAGCACTGGAGGCAAGGAGGGTGAAGTGTCCTGATCAAGGACACAACAGTACATGACTAGGACAGAGCAGGATTCAAACTGCCAACCCTTCGGTTATTGGCTGCCCCCAAATAAATAATATAAATATATAGTTAAAAATAAAATTTGATTAATTGATTGATTGATCCATTGCATAACTGTGACAGAAGCTCTGTGACACGATACTGGGGAAAAGTGGAAATTTGAACCAAATGCCAGAATAAAAAAAATATAAGCTAACAATTCTCAACATAGAGACATAATTTAGCCACAATGTAGATGTGTGATTTTAATAGCTGATGGATATGTCATTTATTTTCAGACTTTTTCAGAGCATTTAAACTTACATTATGACTGGCAGCACAAAAAAAATAAATAAAAGAAAAACACTATCACATTTCCTGTGTTACATGTCACTCTGATTCTGAAAAGCCATCAGACAACAGTCAGAGGACTGGGGCTTTGAAGCTTTCTGTCTTTCAAACCACCAAACTCAAACTCTTGTCTAAAACAGTGGTTTTACTTCATAGAAGACAAGATCTTCTGCTGCTGTAATCTATTACTTTATGGGTTAATTCACCAAAGTCACAAAATGACGTAAAGACCCAGCACCACTTTTGTGGCAGTTCGGAAATTAATTTTTCTCTATATTTACCCTTTCTTAAGTGATTTATCACCGTTTATTGTACTTTATTTTGCATTTCTTCAGTGAAAATAAGGTATTATTTAATTCACTGATCATGTAGATGTTCATTAAAGCTCAGAGTAAATTCAAAGATTATTATATCAGAAACAGAGAAAACTGAAGAAAAAAGGACATTTTCAGCAAAATATGTCATTAATTTGAACATAAAAACAAGTGTCTCCATCCACTGTCATTTTTCCAGCTCCATGGGTTTTACTGGTGAATCAATGTTGTAGAAGATGACGGTGTTTCCATGTTAACTACGGAGCCTGATGGCCTAATGAAAAGATGACAAACTGTATTTTACACCAATTATTTACATGGATTTGTAGGATTAATGGATCAACAGGTATTGAACAGTTTACATCAATAGATGGTTTTGGTCGACGATGGATGTTTGGGTCTTTAACATATTAGTTCAGGTGTTACCTAACAAGCAAGCTAGCAGTAGTCTAGCAGAAGTCTGCTAACTTTGAAGTGAATCATGTAGCTTGATTAACCTTGTTTTTAGAAATACATGTAATTTAACCCCCCCACCAGGAACCTTTTTCAGGAAAAGTTAGGGATTGAATGAAAGGGTTTTTTTTGTTTGTTTTTTTTTTTTAACCCTGGTAATTTCTGTGGAAACACACTGAAGTTTTTCAAAATTCTGGGTAAAGATAAAGTTCCTGGTAAAGGGGCTAATGACACCCACTTTAGTTATATTTCTACATTTGTATGCTAGTAGTAATTTCCCCCATCCATCCATTTTCTTAACCGCTTAGTCTTCATGATGGCCATGGGGATGATAAAGCCCTTTCCAGCCACAAACAGGTGAAGGTGGGGTACAACCTTGACATGTCACCAGTTTATTACAGGGTATGAACACATATATTTTAGTGTCTACATGTATGCAAATTAGTATATTGAGGAATATGGCTTTTTGTTTGTGTTCCAAGATACATAAAATGCTGGATGCAAAATTGTAATGCTATGACTGCAGGAAAATAACAAAGTCACAGATGCTGAGTTCACAAAGCTAAGTCAATAATTTTTAGAATATCATTATATTCAGAATTTTGATTATCCATAAGGGTGATATTATGATTTAATTCCGAAGTTACTAATTTAACTTTGACTCCCTCACAACCTCAGAGTACACGCAACTTCATGACCCTCCTGTGATCTCTACGAATCCCTACAAAGGCACTTGATGTTTCAACACAACAGTACAGAACTATATTCAGGTTGCCCGATGACCTATGACCACACTTTGAGAGGGAGGACAGAATCACAAAGTAGGAAGTTGGCATAAATCCCCGTGGACAGAAAACTAGAGCACTTTTTGGATTACATCATCCTGTTCACATCACTTTCTCTCATCTTGGCTTTGTATATTTATCCCTTTATCTGTCCATTTCTCTTCCACCCAAGCCCATAGCTCATTCTCTATCCATTTATTTATCTATACTTGTTCCTCCTTCTAGCTATCCTTCAATCATCCGATCTACGTATCTATCCATCCCTACAACCATTCATTTCCCCCTGTGGCATTTGATTTTTTTCCCTCCAACATTAATCCTCTGCGTCCTTGCAGTGCGAGCTGCATTTTTATATATGTTCCACTCCCCAAGGTAAAGATTAACCTGAACTTTTTCTAAAGGCGTAGAAGTTGATAAGATTCTACTGTGAAAAAGCAGCTATGTTGCACTGCAGTTAGTGCTGTCAAATGATTACAATTTTTAATCAGATTAAACACAGGGTTGTGGTGGATTAATTTCGATTAATCATGATTAAATATCATTCGGGCAACACGGTGGTGCAGTGGATAGCACTCGTGCCTCACAGCAAGAGGGTCCTGGGTTCGATTCCAACACCAGTCAACGGGGGGTGGGACCTTTCTGTGTGGAGTTTGCATGCTCTCCCCGTGTCTGCGTGGGTTCTCTCCGGGTACTCCGGCTTCCTCCCACCATCCAAAGACATGCACTAATAGGTTAATCGGTTAATCTAAATTTCCCATAGGTGTGAATGTGACAGTGATTGTTTGTCTCTATATGTCAGCACTGCGATGAACTGGCGACTTGTCCAGGGTGTACCCCGCCTTTGTCCCTATGTAGCTGGGATAGGCTCCAAGTGACCCCCGTGACCCTAGTGAGGATAAAGCGGGTTCAGAAAATGAATGAATAAATATCATTCATTTTTAATCTATATTAATCGTGTTTCATTTTGCATGAGCAAACAGACCCAAGAAAAAAGGGAAAATTTATGCATTTAATGTGCTTGTCTCAAACTGGGCGACGCGTTAGCTGATATGCTAGCAGAATCCTCAACTAATGTATGCTTTGTGTTAATGTGGTATTTTAAGCTGGAAGTGCTTTGGTGAAAAGAAAACTCGATTCCATGACAAATGCCCACAAGACAAACGCCCACAACCTTAATGAAAAAAGAGACAAATGCCCACAATTTGTAGTATGGCGTTATTCCAATGGGGGAACTTTATGAAGCATGCAAATACTAAGCCCTAACCTTAACCCTAACCCTAACAATGTATATAATTTTGTTACCTTTGTTGCTAATAAAATATTATGAAATAAAGTTGTGGGCATTTGTCTCTTTTTCATTAAGGTTGTGTGCATTTGTCTTGTGGGCATTTGTCTGCACACCGAAAACTCCTTCCTGCAGAGTGTGTATAATACTTGATGTCGGTTGACTGTTCCGTCTTGGGGTTTTTTGTCCTCATATTTCCATCCAGAGGACCAACATGCTGTTTAGCATCTTCCATCGTTATGCATTGGTTCTGGTGCCTGTCACTACCGGATCAACTGACCATTTGCATATGCGCAACACTAACTCTACTTGGACAAACTGCCCCAAATGTGTTGCCAGAGATGTTCAGAGTCATTCTGTGCTGCAGATGGGTTACTTGCGGTAAAATTTTTAATCAGATTAATCATGATGATGGATTAATCCACGTTAATGTATTAATTTTGACAGCCTTAACTACAGTAAGTTCATCATGGTGAAGAGAATTGTTAAAGGTCTTCTATGCAACAAATTATTCCATTACTTGTCCATTGACAGACATCACAGTGATATATTTGCAGATAAAACTAAAGTGTTGTAGCTGTTAACTATGTCCAGGTTCAGATGTACAAGGTAAAGGAGGATAAAAGCTTTGGTTTTGATCAAAAAGTTTGCACCTTCAATAACTGAAGTATATTTATTTGCCATCTAAAGATTTCAATTCCAAAGAATGACAAATTCTTTGTGAGAGAGAGCTTAAATTCTTCTCATAGTGAGAGGTGATGAGACTGTGGACATTAAATGGCAAGATAAGCTCTTACCTTCATGGGCCCATGAACACAGTGTCATTTCTCCTCAACAACAAGAAAACACTCTATTCTGAGCCCCACGTTGGGCACCAATTGTTGTGGAATATTTAACTAAAAAAAGACAAAGACGCAGGAGTCTTGCAGTCTGAAGAAAAATCTCAGAGTCCCCATTTAATTCCAGCTTTTTAATACGCATAAAAAACAAATATCATGACCAAAAATGGAGTTGAAGTGTTTGTCATATTATCCTCATGTCCAAAAAATGAGCCCTTGACCATCTTGTCTTCACATGGACTCTACTTGAATTCCAAACATTGGTCAAAACATGGTTATTACCAGGATATCAGGGAATATAATTAGTTGCTGACATCTCTAATCTGTGCTGGACACTAGTGTGGGATCGTCCTGTTTGTCTGCTTCTCACCGATCTGCTGGGTTGCTCTGACCTGGCAGCAAAGTTGAGCAACTGTCTTGTGTCCAACAGCATTAGAACATCAGGAAACAGTATCAGTATCCAAAGATATTAGACCATACACAACAATTTAAAGTCATCAAGATGAGCTGTTACCTGAAGCAGTTGTAACCCAGCTACACAGATCATTTAGTCATTACCTACACCAAGGAGGTTATGTTTTCATTGGGGTTTGGCTGTTTGTTTGTTTGTTTGTTTGTCTGTTAGCAAGATAACTCAAAAAGTTATGGATGGATTTTCAGGAAATGTTGATACTTTCACAAGGTACACAAGGTTGGTGGTGATCGGGGGGGGGTGATCTGCTTTGGTGGAGGTCTGTGCTCTCAGAGTGCTTTTCTAGTTAATTCATTCATTCATTTTCTGAACCACTTAATCACAAAGAGGTTGTAGGGATGCCGGAGCCTACCCTGGCCACCAACAGGTGAAGGTGGGGTTCATCCTGGATGTGTCAGCAGTTCATCACAAGAAGAACAACCAGTCACTCTCACATTGACACCTCAGGGTGATTTAGTTTGACCAGTTCACCTATTAAATGCATGTCGTTGAATGGTGGTAAGAAGCCTGAGAACATGCAACAAGTCCACACAGAAAAACCCTACACTGGGATCGAACCCACGACTTTCTTACTTCTTGCGATACAGTTCAGTAGCTATTTTTTAAAGATTAGAGCAGTGACATTATTTTAGCGAAGAAAAATATGTAAGAAAGACGCAACTTTGTAGATCAGATATAGATAGATTTACAGCTATCAATGGACTGGTTTTACTAGACGAGAGCTTCCACAAAGACATTACTTGTCATCTTTTAGCTTTCTTCCCCTGTTCATACCATTGTTAACCTGTTCTTTTTTTTTGGAAACTCCTGGATTTGTTTCAGTCTCAAAGTTGACAAAATTTATTTTGATCTCAAATAAGATGGATACTCAGCGCTGAGGAGTCAAAAAACAATGATTCCAGATCTTAGGATGGATTGTACATTTATTTCCCCATGGGAGGGCTCACTCATACAAATAGGTTGGTCTTTATCTAAAAAGGCATTATCTAAAAAGGTCAAGCAGATGTGGGGCCTCAACTCTAAGTAAACTTATGCCATCAAAAAATGTACTTCTTATCACCAATGTTTGACAATACTATGTGTGTGAATATGTGTGTTTAGACATGTATCTATTGCTGCGTTTCCACTATGTGGAACCAGCTCGACTCGGCTCGGCTCGGCCCAGCTCAACTCGGTATTCCTGGAGAGCGTTTCCATTACAAGATACTACCGACTTTACAGTACCTGGTCGTCATGGTGATGCAGCACGTTACTTCCGTGTCATCTGTTCAGAGAGTTGCTGATAAACTCGCTCGTTGCGTGTTTTCTCGTCTGAATTTTTACGTTGGCCACCAGAGACTGAATTTCCTCGACCGACCATGGTGTAGTTTTGGGCTGTTATCATGTAGATTAATGTTCCGCTATATTTACTGTCAACTTCCGCATCTGTTTTTTGTAAAACGGCGGGTCACAGAGAAAACTGTCTGACCAATCGGTGGTCTGCAGTGTGTACACGTCACGTTTTAGTATCTGGTCCCCAGTCCTTGAACCTCGGCGGAGGTGATACCAAAAAAAGTAGTACCAGTACCAGATTCCAGGTCCTTTTTCGTAATGGAAACGCAAAAAGGCCGAGCCAAGCCGAGTTGAGTCAAGTCGAGCCGATACCACGTAGTGGAAACGGGGCATAACTTCCTAAGACCCAGCTATGGGTTTTCTGTCCACATTTGTGGACAAGAGTTTCACAACTTCATACATAAAAAAAAGAAAAGAAAACTGTCCACCACAAAGGACATTCCAAAATTTGATGATGTTTCCAATATAGGCACTAATTTAATAAAAAACAAAAAAAGCTTGTACTTTGCTCACATTTCCTGGGTCTTAGGAGGAAGAACAGAAGATTACTAACTCCTATGCAGACAGATGTTTTCTATTTTAACAAGCTTAACATACTGAAAAAAAAATTTAAACTAGAACAGGGTTAAACATAAATCCTGGTCACAAAGAACTCATCACTAACATTATTGAAATAAAACAGATTAAACAAATGAATCCTTGGTTAAAACATTAACTACCAACTAATCAAACAATTCATCGAAATACTTCAATATCTGAATTAAAATAATGTTTCACCATGCTCATTTACATACATTTTTCTTTACATATTATTTCTCTTCCTACAGAGTTCATGATCTAAACATGTTTCATGTTTAGAACTTTGAGCCTTACTTTTACTATTACTATCCCTAGCTTCTATAACATTGCAAAGTTCCCCATCATAAGACTAATACTGTATTATCTTATATTTTTTCTCGTCTCTTTTGGGTGCAGTCAAAAGTATTTCAATTCAATTCAAATAACTTTATCCATCCCCTAGGGTGCAGTTCAAAGCAGACAGTAATTCAATATACAAAACATCAGAACACAGTAAAGCAAATCATACATATCATCATAAATACCTATCTTTACTCTCTTATCTCATCTCTTTGGGGTGCAGTTGAAAGTATTTGATTCGAGCCCAATGCCAGTTTTTGTTTGACATTAACAGACTGAGTAAAACATGAAATATGATCATTTTGATTTGATATGTTTCTTTTTTGTGTGTGATATTCAGTATAAACAGAAAATCAAACGTATTCAGAGAGGAACACAACTTCCATTTTTTCACTGACTTTTTTATTTAGTAGATGGATGGAGGTTTGCAGTGATCATGAACTGCTGTTAGAAGGTGAGGGCAGTTTTTGATGATTAAAAAAATGTAAAAAATGTAGAAAAAACATTCTTGCTGCCAGAGTAGCAGAGGCAAATATTTGAGTCTTTCAAATACAATTTCAATAGAAAAAGTAGAGTAAATGGAACAAATTTTAAGTTAAAGGTCGGGGAACTTGTTAAATGTGTAGCTGTTTGCGACATAGTTTCTAAATGGAAGAACTTCTTAAGTGCTATCACTTCAAAGACACAAATGTTTTAAGTGAGCTTAGGGTACTTAACTATTTAGGTTTGAACTTTTTTAGATGCTTACAGTTTTGCATCCACATATTTTCTTCTTTCTCAGCTACCAATGGCATGGGCTGGTGTGCCATTAAGTACCACTTACTTATTAGTGTATATATATATATATATATATATATATATATATATATATATTTTTATACAGTACATCAGGATGATGAAATAATCCAATTTTCTTCTTCAAACAAAAACTCGATCGATCAAAATATCACTGCTATCTTATAATATTCACAGTCTGTATCAGTGCGTAGTCTAGGCCTCATTATAGCTCTGTTAGTTTCACCTCAGAAACAGCCACAGTAAAATCATAAACCACCTCCACTGGAAATATTTTGAAATATATAAACAAGGTTTGAACTTCCTCACTTTGAGCCTCCTAAGAATAAATGGTGAATCGTGAATGTGGCTACAGCGCCAAGTTACCAGGGAAATACTGCAGTGTCAAACTTCATTCACATACTTGAGTGTTGTGTCCACAAGGAAAAAGAGCAGAAAAGCTGACCATTCTTTTGTTTCTATTTTTATCATTTCTTTAGTTTGACTCTAAACACAGTGACCAGCAGCAGGCGGTGGTGCTGGCAGTAACAGATTTTGAGAAAGAAAGAAAGAAAGAAAGAAAGAAAGAAAGACTTTAATTAATAATACTAATAGTAAGAAGAAGAAGAAGAAACAAATATAAATTGTGCATACAGTTTACTTCCTGTCTGAAAATCAGTTACATTTGATCCAGTGAGCACAGACTCAAGGCCACAAGAGTTCACAACTCTAGGGCTGTGTATTGGCAAGAATCTGGTGATACGATACAAATCAAAACACTAGGATCACGATACAATATATCACCATATATCATGATGCTGTTAAAAAGGCAATTTTTTGTTTGTTTCTTTTTTTAAATGATTATTTCCTTGAAGAATTGAATTACACCAGAAATCTGCACAAATACTAAACATGTTTTTATTTGACCACAACCGGATCTAATGCTATATCACAAAATGTTCCTATGTTCAAACTGAAATGATGTTTTACAGACATTACAGTTCAAGATCCTGTTCAAATGTTCATATTCTATTAGTTAAGAACTAACATCAGAACAGTATTTTAGTTCAGTCCCAACAAAGGAACTAACATTATTTAGTAAAAGAGTGTTAAATAATAATAAATAAAATATAAACAAAAAAGAAAAACCTAAAATGAACCTCCACAATATCTGCATTGGAATAAATACCTCAAAATATCAATACAGTACTTTTTAATATCAATACAGTATTGTGAAATGAAATATCGCGATATATTGCAGAACCAATATTTTCTTACACCCCTACATAACTCCGGCTAAGTTTTTTTTTTTTTTTCTAACTTATATTTTATTAGTTTTAAAAGAACAACAACAAAAAGAAAACACAACAACATGAATAAGTCTGGGTAGCACAGTCTTATCAATTATTTTGCTTATATAATGTCCATTTTTTCCACTTTTTGTTCATTTGTGGTTCTTGTAGTCTCAATCTGTGTGTTAGTTTTTCCATTAGAAATATGTCCTCAATCGTAGTTATCCATTGATCCTTTGATGGTACGTTCATTTTCCCCCAATTCCTTGTTACACATTTTTTTGCAGCTATCAACATCACCTTTACCAAATATTTATCGTATTCACGTATAGTGCCATCACCAAAGTTGCATAAATGAAGAATTTCAGGTTTCTTTGGAATTGCGTATCCTAATACTTGACATAGGACATTGCAGATCATTTCCCAATATTCTGAAAGTTTTGAACATTTCCAAAAAACATGAGAATGGTCAACATCCATCTCCCCGCATTCTCTCCAACATTCCTGATTCCTCTATAACTGTTTACTTTTAAACTTGGGTAGAATAAAAAATCTTATAAGGTTTTTCCAGGCAAATTCCCTCCATGTGCGAGAGCTAGTAGTTGTATGATGTAATTTCCACATGTTTAGCCAATCTATATTATCAATTTCTACGTCAAATTCTCTTTCCCATTTCACTTTTACATAGTAAGTTGTTTGCTTATCAAGATTTATTAAGGCTTTACATAATGCTGAGATTATCCTAATATTACTACCTTTATATGCAACTCAGGCTTAGTTTAGACAGTAGCGTGGCATCACCACCACCAAGACCGAACGCCTTAGTAGAATGTTTCTACTATGCGAAACACAATCACAAAACAGGAAACAGAACACTAATCTCTAGAAAGATTCGTGACAATTGCTGAAATGACTCTTGGTTGTAAACTAGAGGAGCTAGGGTAACCTGAAGGTCCGTTGCAGGGAAATAATCTGATATGTTGTTGTTGTTTTCCTGTACTGGCACATGCCTGTGATATAAACTCTACACGACAAGAATAAAGTAAACTAATCTATCTATCTATCTATCTATCTATCTATCTATCTATCTATCTATCTATCTATCTATCTATCTATCTATCTATCTATCTATCTATCTATCTATCTATCTATCTATCTATCTATCTATCTATCTATCTATCTATCTATCTATCTATATCTTTTCAACCCTTTAGACAGTGACGCGAGAGTGAAGCATTTCTCACATTTCCACTCTGGAAGGTGGTTTCACTTTTTTTTTTTTTTTTTTTTTTTGCATTTTCAACCCCCAAAAACACTGTTGCCGTCTAAACTAAAGGCACATCTGATAAAATATTTTGTTGTTTTCACCCGGGAGCGTTGTCGTGTAAACTGGGTCTCACTTTAGTTGAACAAAATGATATAATTCAGGACAGACAATTCTCTCAGTTATAATACACTGACATGTCTGACATGGTGTCAAAACTTTTCTCTAAAATATTAAAAAATAACCCTAAAATGATCGTTACAGCAGAAGTTTTATAAATACCTCTGTCAACATTGAGTATACAGGGTGGGGAAGCAAAATTTACAATGAACATTTAGTTGTTTTTTTCTCAGCAGGCACTACGTCAATTGTTTTGAAACCAAACATATATTGATGTCATAATCATACCTAACACTATTATCCATACCTTTTCAGAAACTTTTGCCCATATGAGTAATCAGGAACGCAAACGTCAAAGAGTGTGTGATTTGCTGAATGCACTCGTCACACCAAAGGAGATTTCAAAAATAGTTGGAGTGTCCATAAAGACTGTTTATAATGGAAAGAAGAGAATGACTATGAGCAAAACTATTACGAGAAAGTCTGGAAGATACTGTTAAAGAAGAATGGGAGAAGTTGTCACCCAAATATTTGAGGAACACTTGCGCAAGTTTCAGGAAGCGTGTGAAGGCAGTTATTGAGAAAGAAGGAGGACACATAGAATAAAACATTTTCTATTATGTAAATTTTCTTGTGGCAAATAAATTCTTATGACTTTCAATAAACTAATTGGTCATACACTGTGTTTCAATCCCTGCCTCAAAATATTGTAAATTTTGCTTCCCCACCCTGTATATATGATGATAACACAGATGCAATAAGTTGCATGCGACTCAAAATGGAAGCTTTTTCAAGGTCATGATCTAAGTGATCATGCATTAATGTAATTATGTTGAAAACATCTTGATGGCATTATGTGTCTGTTAGAGAAGCATTAGTACATATAAAGGCCATATGTATGCAGCACACAGCTTGTAAGACACCGTCTGAGTAGGACCTGTATTAGATTTAGAATAAACATCAGAGAAATCAGTCTGCTCATGCATGAATACGACTACGAAGTCTTAGAAAAAGACACACACACACACACAGTACTGAAGACTTGAGACTGAAACTCACCTGTTATAAATTCACAAATCAAATCAGCATCGACTGGAAACAGATGGTGGAGGAGCAGCATCAATTCTTGGATTGCGAGAGAGCGACTGCATATGTGTGTGCATCCACGCATGTCTAGGGTGGCCTTCGGAGGCAGACATGAACATTGAACCAACTAATATTTAATTGGATGTAGCGCAGCTCGCGGTGCTCACCAGATCCCTCTCCTGAAATGTATTAGCATTGGAATAATCAATAACCCGATGGTAAGCCTCAGAATGTTTGATACTGTATCCAATGTGAGCTGAAATGCAGACGCACAAGCCTCCGTCAGGAGCTTTGAAATATTAATGACAGCACTCCTTTATCTTTGACATATATTGTAGTCACACTTAACTATATATTCATTTATGACTTGAATGAAAGTTGAAAAATACCCGCATCGGTAAATGTTTAGAGAGTTTAGAGTTAAGTGTCAAGTTGAAATTTCAATTTTCTTATATCTTGCATGATGCTGCAGTAGGTTTTCTATTGTTTTTGTTGTTGTTTTCTAAATGTATTGATTTATTTGCCTTGGCTCTGATTCAGTGTGCTAATAAAGACAACACATACTCAATGAATGCCTTATATCAATAGGGAAAGGGAACTGAAATTACTGGATTTCCTTGAGAAGACTTTGTTGCCCTTTTAAACGTGTTGTTGTTTTTTGTTTTTTTTTTTCATCCAGTTTAGGATTAGGTGTATGTCTGAGACTAAAACACATGTATCTTTTAGTATCAGTGTTTAACACGTGGCCAAACCCCTTCCCAGACTACACTGCCTGGCTGAAAAAAATGTTGCACACACATTATTTATTTGCACAGTCTTTAACTTTACAAGATACCATACAATTTGTGCAGAAGAAACGTTGCAACACTTATTTCTTTGGTGTCCAATCCATGTATGACAATGTCTGATGCTTCCTTCAAACATTTTTTCACAATTTAAGCCGGATGAATCCTGGTGTTGTTGTGTTGGAATGTGTCTGTGTCATCAGGGAGGGAAAAAAATCCACTTCCTGTATGTTCAGACCTGGTCATTCAGTATATTCAGGTTCAGCTGACATTTTATGGACACATACAGGGTGCTTCCTGTTTACCCAAATAAAAATTCCAGACTTTTTCAAGACTACTATTTATTTCCCCAGACCTTGACTTTATGTACTTTTATACTTGTCTACCTACTTTTTTGGTTGAGATTGCACCTGTTGTGTGTGGTAGAGACAGTTCATTTAATTACTGATTAAAACTCTGAACGCAATTAACTCATCTGCAGTGCAGAATGACTCTAACGGGTGCAAATGTGCGTGCTCACGCTAAAATATGCGCATGCTATTGATTTGCATGTCAGGGGTGACCAACTAAGATTGCCTGCGCAAATGACAACAGGTGCAAAGTCTTGGAGAACGCCCTATTTAAATGAGGATTTTGCGTGTGCTACTGGTTGTCGTCATGGAGACAGTGCGCTGTAAAAAATGCTGTAGGATATCCCAGCACTCATAAATATGAAGTTGCTCTTTTTCCACACAGAGGGGTGACTAGGTATTTCTCTGCTGTTGTTTATCAGTGGTGAAGTGTGTTATTAGTGAAATAAATACCTTCTCTTTTTATGTTGCTCTGCATGGTGAACGAAAACTTTTAAGTCCGTGGGCATGAGAGAAAACCCTCCACATCAGTGCTTATATAGAAGGTTCAGGTGTGTGTGTATGTGTGTGTGTGTTGTGTAGCGCTAGAACCCGTCCTGTTTGGTCTCCCTTGCGTGCACGCACACAGAGAGAGAGAGAGAGAGAGAGAGAGAGAGAGACGTCTCTCAGTACTCGGTCCTGGCCTAATGTAATGTGCCACTGGTGGAACCAGGCAAGGGGGGCAGGCCCATAAAGTGGGAGGCCATACGTCTCAAATTATTTTTTTTTCTTCCGTCATTCCAAAAATGTTGATGTGATCAGAACAGACTGGTTCTCTGCGTTGTGCCTATGCCTCCTCCTCGCCACAACTACTGCAGAAGTTCAAACCTGCCTTTCAGACGCACTAAATATAGACGCAAAAATCAGCCACCACAATCAGTTTCAGGTTTGGTAAATCACATTGTACGCGCTAAATAAATTAGGCCTGTAATGGTACATGTACCGAACCTAACCGTTTTGGTACGCACCTGTTCCGTTCGGTACACAGATGTACTGTATGATGAGAAAAAGAAAAAGGAAGACGTTGTTCGATGCGGAACTTTAAACCCATGCAAGTTTCACACAGACATATTGAAGGAGCACACATTGACCCGAAATATGAAATAGCAGCTGATATAAGGTAAAAAAAAAACAAACAGAAAAACAAATATGATGTGAACCTGGAAGGAAGAGACTGAAGACCCTCCACCATCAGTACAGTCCAGTTTGGATCAGTTCAGGTCCTGGTGAAAGACAACAACGAGGAAAGAGACGTTAATAAGATGGACGTTGTTTGGCCCCTAGGAACTACGGTAGTTCTAAAACACTGACACTAGCTCTGTCTGTCTGTCTGTCTGTCTGTCTATCATGCACGCTGTATAATAGAGGAATACATAGAACATTTTAGTAGAAGTATGTAAAGTTTCACTTTTGTTTCACGACAGCGTTCGTTACGTTAGTTATGGACCGCACCCCCAGGTATATAACTGCACACCCCCCCTACACCCCGGCTCCGACAAAAAAAAAAAAAAAAATCCCCCCTGCACACAGGCACACACAAATACACACAGTGTCCTAAACAGTTTGTTCTCTGTCCTAAAATAAATAATTTGCTTCATTGTGTTGTCAAAGTTTCTCTTCAGTTTGTTTAAACAGAATACCAGTTTACCCTCTTGTTAATGTTGCACTTCATGTGGAATTTTTAAAATTATTTTTATGCAGAATGTGAACTGACAGAACTGTGATTAGATTTTTCTTCTTTGTTTAAAACTACCTTTCAGGGAAAAGTGCAATACTAATGTTTAAAATACATTTAGTAATATTAATAATTTATTTTATTTTCTATTTGATTTGTAGCAGCAGAATTACATTATTCCTGTTTTTCTATATTCTATTGTCTCCAAAAATTGGGGGAAAATGTTAAAAAAAATTCATAAATGCATTAATAAACATTTTGAGGGGTTTTCTTTCTTCCCGTACCGAACCGAAAAAAAAAAAAAAAAACGAACCGTGGCTTTGAAAACCAAAAACGTACCGAACCGAAAATTTTGAGTACCGTTACAGGCCTAAAATAAATATTTGCATTTACTCCTCCCAATAATTTTGCACATTCTGGCAGAAACGCCCATATTCCATATTCATCAGGCCAAACACGCTAAATGGGTTCTGCGAGCTATTTTGCCCATTTGAGAGGCGCAAACCTCGGTGCGTCCTGTTAGTAGATAAGCTTCAAGGTGTTTTTGCGTACGCAGTCAAGTTTGCACACGTTTTTACATGCGCAAACCTTTTGTAAATCAGGCCCTAAATTTCTCTGCCAATGCATTTCAGGAAGTTTGTCCAAGTAGAGCATGGCATGAACAAATGGTCAGTTTATCTGGTAAGAACCAACCCATAAAGACGGAAGACACTAATCAGTACGTTGGTCCTCTGGATGGAAATATAAGGACAAAAAAAACAAGACGGAACAGTTATTTTAAGTTGTTTTGTTGAAGGTGTTTAATAAACACATTAAGTGCATATATATTCCCTTCTTTCTTGAGTCTTTTCATGCAAAATGAAACACAATTAATATAAATTAAAAATGAATGATATTTAATCGTGATAAATCTAAATTAATCCACAACAACCCAGTGACTGATCTGATTAAAAATTACATTCATTTGACAGCAATAGTTAATACACTATATCAGTGATATCTATAATATGTAGCATGTTTCTTTTGCAACAGCTTAACAGTTTCTTAACATTTCTTTAACCGTATTTACAGAAGACAGCACCTCAGGTAAAGTGATGTTTTGCAGTTCGTTCCATACTTGTGGTGCAAAAATAGAAAAAGCAATTTTACTGAAATCTGAGTTTGAACATTGATTTCATTTCATTTCAATTCATTTCATTTATTAAGATCCCCATAAGCAACTGATGATTCAGTTGCTATTCTTCCTGGGGTCAGGAGGTTTGAAACAGTCACATCTAGAATAAAATAATATGTAACTAAAAATACAGGTAGTTTACCTCAAATTGCCTTCACAGTAAAAAGGAACATAACCGGAACAAAGTATATGTATTTTCTCATCTGATTTAGAGAATGTCATGATTTAAGTACATATAAAACACAGTGGTAAGTGTGTGAGTGTACGTGTGTGTGTGTGCGCGTGTGTGTGAGCAAAAAAATACACAATGTCACACAATACACAACAACACTTAGGTCTCAGAGTGTGTGTGTGTGTGTGTGTGTGTGCACGTGCGTGTGTGTGAGAACCAGCATGAGTTAAAAAGTGAGGCAGTGTGTGATTCCGAGTCCAGTTTCTAAAGTAAGGATGAAGCCACATGCATGTGAATCCCATAAAAATAACCTAGAACAAATACAAACGAACTCTGCTCATTTCTGTTTTATTAATGTGTTAGTTGTATTCTGAGGCATATGTTGGAAAAACACTGACATGCATCTTTGTTTTGCTCATCTTTGAAACATGCCCACATTTTTCACATCAAGGGAAAAAAAAAGGCATCTTGGTTGGAATTTGACTCGTCTGCCCAGTTTCATCACTGCACACGACTGTCCTTTGAAAAATCAGTTTCATTGATTTCAACATGAAGGCTCTACCATCGAACTCACTTTTAATTTTTATTTTTTTTCTATGTTCGTTATACCTGCACAGTCTTGTAAATATTCACCATGACTCCTCTCCTCATTATATGCTTTGGTTGAATGGTCTCTGGCGACATTTAAAAGCCACATTACCACGTGTTCAGCCACATTTCAGACATTCCATCTAAAAGCTTTGATAAATGGAAGGAACCACTCTGTGGGAATTTGACCCTTTTACTTGTGAAACAGTAACAGCTCTGGATAATTGGATGGACCACTGACAGAAGGGAAGATTCTCTCAGATATATCACTATAATGGAGTTGGTAGCCTGCAGCTGAACCTGCTGAGCTGTCCCATGGAACTGTACCAATCAAACCTTAGTTATTAACTTATGTGTTGTCTTCGGCTTGAGCAGCTCCAGGTTACAAGTCCTGTATTGTAAGGTGTTGTACTGACTGAAAATCAGTGTAGCTCTACCCAGCTTGTTATTCACCAGAAAAACATCATGAAAGATAAATATGCTCAATAAGTCACTATTTCTGTTATTTAACTGCCATCAGAAATAAAATTCATCTCAGAGTTTAAGATGTTCACCACCAGAAACAAAACCTGGTTAAAGGCTAACAACAGTTCTCATCTGTAAATACTGTGTATATGGTGTGGGAGAGTGATTGAGTGAATGAATGCCTCATATATAAATGCAACACTGGATTATCGAATTGTATGGTATGATCATTTTAAATGATGTATTATTTATATATATTATAGTTTTATGTATGGTATGATCATTTTAACCCTTTCATGCATAGTGGTTACTACACTTGACAGCTGTTCAGAAGTATTCTCTTGTATATTCATGGATTTTGTTGTTTTAGTTCCATATCAGCCAACACAGTGGACACTTATGCATCATCCCAAACACTGACATTCATACCATAACTGTAACTTTGCTGTTCTAGATAAACCTGATCTGCAGTAAGATGTTTGAGTGTAAAAAAATGCTAATTATTGTTAGACTGTAATTAATAGTTTGTTTGTTTTGTTTTGTTTTTTAACCTGTTAAACCCTGACCATATTTTCAGGGGAAAAACGGCTAAAAAGACATACCCAAAGTAAATGAAGAATTACTTATAATACTTATAATAATAAGGTTCAAATGGATGTTCTTGGTGTCTATGGACATTTAGAGACCTCACAGAATCTATTCCCATTGTCTAAAATATTGTATCTATTACTATGCCTGAGTAAACTGTAGCAAAGTAAAAGAGAAATTAGAATTTTTTTATCCTCGCCTGTTTTTTTTTTCGGCTGGATTGACGATGATATGCATAAATTAATTGTTTGTGTCGGAGATTTTTAATAGCGTATATTTCACCCCACCAAGATTAAAAATCATGTTTGAACATTAAAGTTTGCACTAAAATACACTTTTGATGTACTTTTATTAACATTAGGTTCTAAACTTTGAGCAAAAGTTGAAAAAAACCTCCATTGTCCTGATTTATTATATTTTTATAGTAGATGAATATTAATATAATTTTTTGGCCCGCGGGCGGGCTGATAGGGCTAAAGGGGTTTTAAAGAAAAAGTTATTTTTTTTGCATATTATCTCCATGAAGTTAGTAATAACTAGCTTTAGAGTATGTTAAAATGTGAGAAAACATCAGCTTAGCGGCATTAAAAATGTTTTTATTTCATAGTTTTCACACAGTATATCAGTAAATACATGTTTCTTTGCTTCTAAAATAAAACACCTGATGTCCAGCTGAGTGGACAGTTTTGTAACTTCAAGAAAAATAGGTTCGTTAAAAAAATTAAATTGCATTGTTGTTTTTCATGCCTAAAGGAGAATAAAAACACTCAGGAAAAAAATCTTGATTAAGGTGTTTATAATTCATGCATGAAAGGGTTAAAATGATGTATGTTTTATACTTGTACTGCAGTGTTATGGAAGAGCCCAACCAGGGACTGGAGTTGAGAATTAGCACTAACTATAAACTCTATATGCATCACATCAGCTGCAAACTTATAACTATGTTTGACTGCATTGTTCCTGTCAAATAAATAAATAAATAAAAACAAGAAAAGCACTCGGAGAGCGCAGACCTCTGCCAAGACAGATCTGTCCCCTCCCCAATCACCACCAAAATTTAATCATTTCTTCCTTGTGCCAGTATCAACATTTCCTGACAATTTCATGAAAATCCATACATAATTTTTTGAGTTATTTTGCTAACAAACAAACAAACAAACAAACAAACAAACAAACAAACACACAAACAATCAAACACATAAAGCAAAGTGATCACAATACTTCCTGGCAGAGCTAATAAGAATCTCGTTAACCCTTTATCAAGCAAGTGAGTATTTTTGGTCATTTCCGCACACATTACAAGACAGTGACTGTAACAGTTACAGTGCGTCAATAATCTCAGGTCCAATGTGGTCTACAGGGTCTGTAAGGTCCACCTCTGCATGAACAGTGAGTGTACCTGCTATGTTAGGTACCATGAAGTAATGCTACTAATGTAAGGAATGATGTTCAAAGGGATAATGTAGATGTTGACAGGTGTGTTAACCCCAAAAACGAAATAAACCACAAACATAACAAAACATTATATATATAAGTTAAATATATGTTGTTTGTTTACAAAGTTTTGAAAATATAAACAGACACCTTTGGCACAGCAACAAATTTTACCTAATTTTTTAAAATCAAAAATGCTGAAGCAAGAGCTGGGGGTACTTGGCTAAAAAAGTACATTCCAGGGGGTACTCCACTGTAAAAAGTTTGAGAACCACTGGTCTAGCCAATGCAAATAGAGCACAGTACATAAGATAATTGCTTTTCGCTTTGTTAAAAAATAAAAAAATAACAAATAAACAACAAAAGCACTTGGAGAGCACAGACCTCCGCCAAGACAGATCTGCCCCCCCACTCCCCCCTCCCCCGATCACCACCAAAATTTAATCATGTCTTCCTTGTGCCAGTATCAACATTTCCTGAAAATTTCATCCAAATCCATCCATAACTTTTTGAGTTATCTTACTAACAAACAAACAAACACACACACACGCATGCACACAAAGCAAAATGATGACAATACCTCCTGGCGGAGGTAAAAACAAAGTTGCTGCAGCAGCAAACATCATAACAAAGAGTTGCATGTCACATCTGTCCCCCCCCCCCCCAATCACTGATCATGAACAGGAGCCTGTACAGAAATGCAGTAAAATGGAACTGTTAAGTATTTTACTAACAGCTATTGTTTTAGTTTTAAGCTCAAATGAAGGGTAATTATACACATGAAGGGCAATAACACGTGTGTGTGTGACACAGACAGTGAGTGTAGTCAATGCAATTAAACAGCAGTAGTAAGTTATGATCAATAAGGTGCATAGAGGGAAACATTGTATTTTGGATGCATCAGGTAATCATCTTAATAAAAATGTTTTTAAAATCTGGTTTATGTTACTGACTCAATAAATACAGCGACTATTGAAAGAAGAGAGTGAAAAACATACAGAAAGAGGAAAACAGAGAAATATAAAGAAATAAGTAGAAAAAGAAGAGAGGAAATGGTAGTTTTGATGTGTGTGTGGAAAAGACTGACCACCAACAGTGTGTGTTTTTACTCATGTATTTGGACAGACAGTATATAAGGTTTGTCTGTTTCATATAAGGGCAAACCTTATGAATTCCAAGAAACGTTAAGCCTTTTTATCTGATTTTTATCTGATTTTTCTTCCAGACCCAATAAAGAGAGAAAGAGCAATAGTGAGAGAGACAGAGAGAAAGAGAGAGAGGAAGACAGAAAGAAAGAAGTAGGAGAAAGGGAGAGAAAAAGAAGGCAGCAGGAAAGGAGACAAGGTGGGTTTGTATGTGAGAAAGACTTTTCTCACAGGAGGAAATCCACCAACTCAAAAAAACAAAGGGATATACACATAGTAATACATATTAAGTGAAAGGCAAATAATAATCCATCTATACATGTGAAAAGTTTGTCTATATTTAGTCAAATTAACCCATAAAGACCGAAACAGCTGCTGAAAACCAAAACCATCTACTGATCTAAATGGTTTAATACCTGTTGATCCACTAATTCCATCAATACATGCTAATAATTGGTGTAAAATACGGTTTGTCGTCTTTTCATGGTCATCAGATATGACACATTTGGATGTTCAGAGGCTCCATAGTTACCGTGGAAACACTGTCATTTTCTGCAACATTGATTCACCAGTAAAACCCATGTTGTGGATGGAGACACTTGGTTTATGTTAAATTAGTGATATATTTTGCTGAAAAAGTCACTTTTTCTTCACCTCTCTGTGTAAGATAAGATAAGATAAGACTTTATTGATCCCACTATGGGGAAATTTAACTGTTTACATCAGCAAAATGCAACACACCAGTGCAAAAGAAAGGCGTGTAGAAATAAACATTCATAAAAGTATAAAAAATGTAAGTATGAAATATAACCCTCCACTTTAATCTGAATTTTAATGAACATCTACAACATAGGTGTCAAACATGCGGCCCGGGGGCCAAATCCGGCCCGCTAAAGGGTCCAATCTGGCCCGCGGGATTAATTTGTGAAATGCAAAAATTACACTGAAGATATTAACAATCAATGGTGTCAAAATCATTTTAATTCAGGTTCCACATACAGACACATACAGTCCAATTAGATTTCAAGTGGGTCAGAACCAGTAACATGTTATCATAATAACCTATAAATAATGACAACCCCAAATTCTCTCTTTTTTTGCTGTAAAAAAGTAAAATTACATGAAAATGTTTACATTACCAAACTATACTTTTACAAAAAACGTGAATAACCTGAACAAATATGAACAAATGGAAATGTCTTAAGAAAAGTAAATTTAATTTTACCAATATTCTGCCTGTTACTAAATGTTTTGTGAGATTGTAATGCACATGTGTAAACGATAAACTGATAAACTGAGACAGAATATTGTTAAAATTACAATTGTTTTTCTTAAGACAATTCAAGTTGTTCATGTTATTCAGATTTTTAAGGAAACTTTGTAGATGTAAACCTGATCGTCATAATATTATTTTACTTTTTATACTGTTATTATTTTACTGGTCTGGCCCACTTTAGATCATATTAGGCTGAATGTGGCCCCTGAACTAAAATGAGTTCGCCATCCCTGATCTACATGACCACTGAATTAAATAGAGGAAAATACCAGATTTTTACAATAAAAACACAAAATACAGAGGATAATATTATAATGAATGGTGAAAAATACCTTAAGAAAAGTTAGATATAGAGAAAAAAATATTTTGGACCCGCCCCATAAGTAACACTGGGTCTTTATGGGTTATAAAAAAATGTTTTACTCATCCTTAAAAAAACACATGCACTGTAATTTTTTTTTTTTTTTCTTTTTGTGTGTGTGAATTTACAGAGATCAAACATGCGACGGCATCAAAGTGCAGGCACATTCACCTCTGTTTATTCGCATTAGTTTGATGCAAATTCAGTTAGTAATAGTTCAGTTTCTGTCTGAATCTACAGTGATTTCTGATCTTTTAAATGTATGTATGAAAATGGGAGACCTTTGATTCAAGATTCAAAGACATACAGAGAATTGAGATATCATTTCTTGCTCACCTTGTAATTAAAAAGCCATGCATTTTTTAAGGCGTAAAAATAGAATAAGAATAAATAGGTGGTAAAGAATTAACGAAAATAGAATATAAAGTATATATATATATATATGTATATATATATATATATATATATATATATATATATATATATATATATATATATATATATATATGTAAGTATATTTAGAACAGCAGCAGTAATGCAATCAGTAATGGTTATGAAGTGAGGAGGTGAATAATGGAACGGCAGTAGGTGTGACATTACTGCAATATTTGTAATAGATAACAAATAACAATTAATTTCCTTCATAAACTTTTTCAACAAATTCAACCATCGTACTGTGCTTTCTTCTATGTGGCTATAAAACATTTTCCAGAGGACTCATTGCCACAGGTGTCAAAAGTATTTCCATTCATACTCAGGTAGGAGTACAGATACTAGGGTTAAAAAAGACTTCTGTAGAAGTTGAAGTATCAACTCAAGCTTTATACTCAAGTAAAAGTGTAAAAGTACTGGTTTCAAAGCTACTTAAAATATACTCAGTGCCAATGAAAATGCAACACTTGAATGTGTTTTATTGTTCCTGAGCTGCATCAATATGTTTAAGTTTCACCTGTATAAGATAATCCCAGATAATTTCTTAACAACCTGAGACGGGTTGAGCTATTGTCACGCTTGAATGAACTTGTCTGCATTCATAAGACTTGTTTTTCTCATTGCTCAGCAATGAACTGCTCAACTTAAGGAATTGTGGTCAGTTCAGGAGTGGTCATGTTCTGTACATAAAGGCAAGCTGAAAAGCACCAAAATCATTTGCAATAACTTAGCGATGCCTAGACTGACACGTGACCAAAGATGCCATGCTATCCCAGCCAGCATGTCCATGTGGGCCCCAGAAGGGTTACATTTGGGCTGCATATAAGGGTCCCATTTGGGTTTGTCTGCAGTTTCCATGGTGGCGCCACATGTTTGCCCATGGAAACTGTGGACAAACCCACATGGGACCCTTATATGCAGCCCAAATGTAACCCTTCTGGGGCCCACATGGACATGCTGGCTGGGATGGGGCTCCTGGAGGCCGGAATCTCTGCTCGGCAGGTGGCGCGCCGTTTTGGATGCAATGTGTCCACCATAGTCAGGATGCAACAGAGGCATGAAGAAACTGGCTCAACTGCAGACAGACCTCGCCCTGGACGAGCACATGTGACCACACCACAGCAGGATCGCTACACTGAGCTGCAGCACCTCTAGGACCGCTTTGTGACTTTTGGTTTTGGGGGTCCTTGAGTTTCTTTCTTTATCCTTATTTTTTGTCAACAAATTTGGATGTGATTTTTTATTTTTACTGTATAGAAATGGCCTATGGTTAATTCCAAAGAGTTTATGGAATAAAAATTCTCATCGATTTAAAAAATATAAGAATCTTCAAGTGTTGCATTTTCACTCGCACTAAGTATATAAAAGTAAATGTAAGGAAAAAACTCCATTAGGACAAAAGCTTAGGCGGTGCCACAGGGGCCTATAGTGCACTACCCCATCTCCCCAAAAAAATGTTTCTAAAGGCCTTAATGACTATAATGTTATGTTAAACGGCTCAGGAGGTAGAGTGGGTCGTCCAATAACTGAAGGGTTGGCGGTTCGAATCCCGCTTTAATCATGTGCTGTTGTGTCCTTGGGCAAGACACTTCACCCACCTTGCCTCCAGTGTCACCCAAACTGATTGACATGAATTGGCAACCACACTTCCGTCAATCTGCCCCCTGGCATCTGTGGCTACAAATGTAGTTTACCAGCACCAGAGTGTGAATGTGAGAGTGAAGGAATAATAGATCAATAATGGAAAGTGCTTTGAGTGCCTCGAAAAGCGCAATAGAAATCTAATGCATTATTTTTATTAATGTTGAAACATTTGGGATGCACTAGTCTACCTGTTTCAGCCACATATATGCCCATCACAAATGAACGCATTTTAGACCAATGCAAATGTATTAAAGAACCATATATGTGTCCTACTGAGCATTAACGTGTGTTTCATGGAGTTGAAGATATGATGACTGGTTATTAGTTTATTTATTATTCTTATTCTCTACATTTAACTGTTGCATCTCGTGTGTATGTATGTGTGTGAGCAATGGAGTTCACAGAATTTCCTTTGGGATCCATAAAGTACATATCTATCTATCTATCTATCTATCTATCTATCTATCTATCTATCTATCTAGTTGAATATAAGTATTGGAATGGTGCAAAAAGTCAGGTGCTATGGATCGTGTACAAACCAATAGGGTGGCGGACATGTATATTGTCATACCTGCAGCCAGACGTTAGTCTGGTTTTGTCTGTCTTTTATGTTTTGTTTGTCACTTCCTGTTTTATTTTGTTAAGTTTCCCCTCATGTGTCTTGTCTGTCGTCTTTACTTCCTGTTCCCTGATTGTTCTGACCTCTTACCTGATTACCTGTCTCCGCCCTGATTTGCTCCACCTGTGTCTCGTTGTCTTCCCTCCCTTTTGTGTATTTAAACCCTGTCTCTTCCCCCTGTCAGACGCCAGTTTGTAACTCCTGTAGTTCTAACCAGCGTTTTGACCTCATTTGTTCGATTGCCTGCCTGTTTTTTGACCTGTTTTTGGATTCCTCGGTTTCTCGTCTTCTGCCTGCTCCCTGTTTGGTTTTTGTCTGCCTCTTCTGATACCTGGTTTTGACCTTCTCACCCTGACTACTGGTACGTGAGTTTTTGCCTTGTCCTTATGTCCTGTTGCCCGATTGTTTGCCTACCTGTGTATGACCTGTTTCCGTCCCTGACCTCCCTTTGCTTTTCCCTAGTCGGGAAAAACACCCCTAACACCGCTCGGGGAGACGGGCTTTCGCCCTCGATCCGGAGGACGAATCAGAGGAGGATATCACCAACTATTATCCTCAAGATTCTGTCACTGATCATTATTTTTCACCTGTGTGTGTTCAATAAACCTTTTGAACTATATTTTTGGTGTTTGAGTTCTGCATTTGGATTCTGTGTTTGTACTAGCACCATTACATATATGTTCATACTTCTCATCCAGCCACAATCAAATTCACTCTGTCTGGATGGCGCCATTTTTCTGGATTGTTTTTTTTTTTTCCATTTTCTTCCGCTTTATCCAGGGCCGGGTCGCGGGGGCAACAGTCTGAGCAGGGATGCCCAGACTTCCCTCTCCCCAGACACCTCCTCCAGCTCTTCCTGGGGGACCCCGAGGCGTTCCCAGGCCAGCCAAGAGACATAGTCTCTCCAACGTATCCTGGGTCTTCCCCGAGGTCTCCTCCCGGTGGGACATGCCCGGAACACCTCCCCAGGGAGGCGTCCAGGAGGCATTTGAAACAGATGCCCGAACCACCTCAGCTGGCTTTTTTTTTTTTTTTTTTTTTTTTTTTTTGAATGATGATAAGCCAGAAACAAAACAAGCCAGAATCAAATAGGAGTAACGAGGCTATTTTTAGCTGACCAGCCAACAGGCCGTAAGCTATTGTCGTCATGCGGCGTCGGTCGTCTGTCTTTCCGAAACTACAATTCCGATTGACTTCAAACTTGGTATACAGCTTCTTTATGATGATGTCAACACAAGTTAGTGAAATTATTTGGATCCGGATCTGATTCTGGATTTGGTGCCACTTTGAAAAATTTCCCCATTATAAGAGATAGGACGTGGATCGATGCAATAACTCAGTAAATATAAATGATATCAAGTGTGAATTTCTACAGTACAACCCTGATGGGGAAATGACCAAAACATAATGCCCACATGCTGATCAGGATCTTCTTCTGGATCCAGGAACTTACGGAAAATTTAACATGGGCTCTTATGGCGAAAAAATTTCAATCATCTTTTTCTCCAAAACTACAGTTCTGATTGACTTCAAACTTGGTATACAGCTTCTGTATGATGAAGTCAACACAAGGTATTGAAATTATTTCGATCCAGATCTGATTCTGGGTTTGATGTGACTTGGAAAAATTTTCCCATTATAAGAGATAGGAAGTGGATTGATCCAATAAATCAGTAAGTATCAATGATATCAAGTTGGAATTTGAATTTTTTACAGATCTGATTGGAATATGACCAAAACATGGGCTATTTCTGTAATATAATAAATACACATAACTGAGTGATAATAAATGGCATCTGGATACATTTCCCAAAGCTTTTAATTTGGCCGGTAAACTACAGGGCCATTGGTCCTATTTTTAAAATGTAAGGACTAGAAAGTACAGATATTTGCATGAAAATGTAAGGAGTGAGAAGTAAGAGTAAGAAGTCGGCTGAAAAATAATTACTCCAGTAAAGTATAGATAACCAAAATTTCTACTAAAGTAAGGTAACAAAGTATTTGTACTTCCTTACTTGACACTTCTGCACATCGTGTGTCGATCAGAGGTGAGTGACTCAAATGCAGTTATGTGAAACTACACACTTCACTCTCTCCAGTTGAAGTACAGATACTTTAAAACTTTGCACTTTTCTAACAGAAACTTTCCTTCTTCCTTATTAGATGATAAATGAGGAAAAGACATCCCATCCCCTGGAGGTGGTCCTCATGGTTATAGCTGCAGGAGAGCTGGAGGCAGTGGGGGGGTCATCAGCTGCCTCATTGCTGGAGTGGTACAGCCCGCCTAAGGAGGTCCTCCTGGGTATGGAGAGGCCTGTACCCCCTACAGACCTGCTGACCTATATGAACAACCTGGACCGACCTACTGTGTCTGGATGACACCAAAGTACAGACCCAAAGTGAACCAACGTTTGTGTTTGGACATGTTCGTTCAGGTCCGGGTCCAAATATCTGGGCAGTAACACAAATATTGTAATTTTTCCACTGTACACTATTACAGTAGATCTGAAACGAAGCAATAAAGATGTAATTTAAGTGTGGATATTAAGCTTTAATTCAAGGGGTGTAACAAAAAATATCATGTTAAACAGTTAGGAATTACAACTCTTTTAATCAGAGCCCCTCTATTTGTTAAATACTAGAGGAATAAATGTTTTTTCTGTTAAGCATTCAATTTGCAAATTAAGAGTTGTTTTACTTTTACTTAATGTGAACACATTGTAGAAATGTGTGTGTAATGGAATCTTCCAGTCTGGTTCTCTTCATACCAGAATATCCTGAGGTAGTTGTTTGAGGCAGCCCTCCAGACATGCACCGTCGGTGTTTTTGGGGGATGTTAAGACAGATAATGGTTTTATTCAAACCACTCCAGACAGAACCTGGTTCTGGGTCTTCAATTCTGGACTTGGCTGCTTCAGAAGAGTGAAACTGCCCCCACTCCCCGATTCGGAAGTACCACATCTGGTTTGTATACATTCTTTAATTTGGTTTAAATTCATCCTGTGACCATCTGCCGTAGCCGTAACAAGTGTAATTGAACCTACCATGAATTGTTGTACCACCAAAATGACCTGGAAAATATAGTTTGAAGGATGAAAAAGTGTGTTGTGTTGCTTTAATGCTTCTATGTGTGACACCTTAGCATTACCTCCTGCAGATTATAACAGAAACTACAGCACCAGCGCAGCCACACTGTGGCACATCTGCACTGAAAACAGACAGATCTGTACATCAGAGCTCCTCCAAGAGAGGATAAAAATCAGAGGTGATTGGTAACACAATCAAGCATCATGTCAGTCAACGTGACAGATTAGAGATGGTTTCACCCTCTTACATAAACCCCTCTAGAGTGTGATGTATTTGAGTTAAATTATCGAATAGATGATGAGATTTTGTATTTTAATGAGTAAGAGCCCTTCAGATTTGCATACTAATAATGGATGGAAACATGCATATATTCACATTTTTCAATATTCGATAATATATGGTTAGAAAACCCACCCTCTATCATTTAAGGTTTAACTCACATTCCTTTTCTTCTGCACTTACCATTACACAAGTCATGGTAAATAAGTGCAGACACACTAAACTATGGCCTAAATAATGTATGAAACATTATTTATGTTACTTCAGAGGGGATACAACAAACAGGTTGACCATGAGCAGGACGCAGTGCCTCTAGAGTGCAAGTTACACAAAGGGCTCCATGTTGAACTATAGTATTAGTCTGCAGGACCTCCATGAGGGAGCAGTAACTACATAATAACGTGTCCAACTGCAGCAATCCAGTCAATTTTGTTGCTAATCTTTGACATATCCCAGACTCTAACCACCATCACCCTACTATTTATTATATAGAAAATATTTTTGTGTTATTTTTGTAAAACATAATTCAAATAATTAAACAGTTTAAAGGGTTAAAATCCTGAAAATTATTGAATGTTTGGTAGTTTTGAGCAAATTTGAAGAATGTTTGGAAAAAAAAAGAGCTAAAAAAACATGTGGACGTATGATGATTTAATATCAGTTATTTTGTGTATGTACATTTTTGCCACAAAAATAATACATTTGAGGAAGGAAAGAGGGTTAATTTATACAGGGCCCGATAGGGGACATTAAGAAAAAAAAAAAAAAATCGGGTTGAATTTTTACAAGATCTCGTAACACTTTTGCAAAATCTCGCCCGTAGTCCACATTCTCTCCATTTCACATACATCCATCTATACCCATGAAGCATTTGGTTCTTTATTAAATCAACCACAAGATCCGTATACACAAGTCCTCTCACTAACATCAAACCTGTGTCTACTGCCAAGCACTTTTTTAACCTGTTAAACCCTGACCATATTTTCAAGGGAAAAACGCCTAAAAAGAAATACCCAAAGTAAATGAAGAATTACTTCACAATAATAAGGTTCATATGGATGTTCTTGGTGTCTATGGACATTTACAGACCTCACAGAATTTATTCCCATTGTCTAAAATATTGTATCTATTACTCTGCCTGAGTAAACTGTAACAAACTAAAAGAGAAATTAGAATTTTTTTATCCTCACCTGTTTTTTTTCTGGCTGGATTGATGATCATATGCATAAATTAATTGTTTGTGTCGGAGATTTTTAATTGCGTATATTTCACCCCACAAAGATTAAAAATCATGTTTGAACATTAAAGTTTGCACTAAAATACACTTTTGATGTACTTTTATTAACATTAGGGTCTAAACTTTGAGCAAAAGTTGAAAAAAACATTCATTGTCCTGATTTATTATATTTTTATAGCAGATGAATATTAATATAATTTTTTCGGCCCACGGGTGGGCTGATAAGGCTAAAGGGGTTTTAAATTAATGTCTTTGTATTTTAGGCCCAGGTCAAAATAAAACTCAATAAACTTCTCCCACTCTATTATCGTGGCTGTTTTGTTTCAGTTCTGAGCATGGATGACCTGGAAGAACATTGTAAATGTAAACAGTTTTGCGAAATCTCACAAAAACAATAAATAAATAAATAAATAAATAAATAAATAAATAAATAAAAATACATTAATTAAAGAAGGAAAAAAAAAATTGGGTCAAGAGAGATCTCACAAAATGTGACCTGATTTTTTTTTTTTCTTCTTCTTTCTTTATTTTTTTCTCACTGTCCCCAAACAGGCTGCGTACATTTACCACCTCTCTATAAAAACAATAAAATAAAATAAAAAATCCCATTTAGCTCCTTTATCACAGATGGCTGATTGTCAGTGAGGTTCTATGTTTTACAATGCGACAGTTATTTAACATCATCCTCACTGATCATTTGGTTTTTACATTTTTATAGATTTTTTTTTCCCTCCTGTTGTGACCCAAACATTTCAGGTGGGTTGAACCCAGGGGTTATGGATAATTACTTTGGACTCGCTCCCTTTAGTCTCTTTCATTCAGAGATGCCACATCGGCATCTTTTTCACAAAACCATCACTTGCCCATAAACCTCAGCCGCCACTGAAAAAATGCCACATCAACTTGTCACTAAGGTTTGGACAGAAGGGAACTTACATCTGCTCTAATTTCCTCAGGTCACACCTCATGCAGTCTGGATTCCTTGCAGCTAAAGTCTGATTATCTAGACATATAGTGCTCGACACCCAGAAGGACAAAGCCTGAGGATATAGAAAAAAACACAAACCCATTTTCTATTTAAAGAAAAAAAAAAAAAATTCTGGTCGATCCCTGAAACTCAAGCATCAGCATGATGACTATTGTAAAAAAATACAAAACAAAACAAAAAAAAGCCTACCTGTTTATCTTACATAATACATTCATCCATGTAGAGCAGGGGTCTCAAACTCATTTTCTTTCAGGTTCCACATTCAGCCTGTGATGCGATTTCATCTCCAGTGGACCAGACCAGTAAAATAATAACATAATAACCTATAAATAATGACAACTCCAAATTTTTGTCTTTGTTTTAGTGCAATAACCTCCATTAAATTAAGAAAATACTTACTTTTATAAACTATCCAAACAAAAAAGATGTGAATAACCTGAGAAAAACTGATATTTCTTAAGAAAAATAAGTGCAATTTTAACAATATTATGCTTCAACTTATCATTTCTACATGTGCATTATGGATCAGATCTACTACTAAACACTTAATAACAGGCAGAAAATTGTTAAAATTGTGCTTAAATTTCATTAGACATTTCAGGTTATTCATATTTGTTCAGGTTATTCACATTTTATTGTAACAGGATAGTTCGTAAATGTAAATATTTTCATAATTTAATGTTATTTTTGCACTAAAACAAAGGGAAAAATTTGAAGTTGTCATTATTTATAGGCATAATGTTATATTATTTCTTTCACATCAGAGAAGAAAATATGCAGTCATTATTTTTTGTAGGTTGCTATGGTATTATTTTACTGTAGATCATATTGGTCTGTATGTGGCTGCATGTTTGAGACCCCTGATGTAGAGTGTGATCACACAGAACTTCAGCTACAGTAAATTACCCACTAACTAAAAGCCTAATGATAAAAACAGAAACAGAAACAACAGTCTTGACCCCATTTCAGACCAAAGATTTGTAATTAGATGCAACTATATGCAACGCTCCAGTCTAACATTCTGAAACCGTGGTAATGATATCCTGATAAATATTATTATACAAATCCAGATCGTTGCAATGAGACTGCATGGTGTATCAGTTCAACAAATATGGGTACTTCCTTTCCAAGTGTAGACTAGATTTTGTAGTTGGATGTAATTTTTGATATCAGTGATGAGCTACTTACTACAGCTGCACAAAAAAAAAAAAAAAAAACATTTTATTTCCGATTGAGTCCTTTCTTTAATCGTCCATCTTCATACGGCATTGTTTTCCCCTTTCACACAGTGACACCGGCTACAAAACAATGTATGGTTTGAAATAAATTAAGTGTTGAGTAACTTAGATTATAGTCCAATACAGACTTAGAAACAGCTGAGAAACATTTGTTCCACTGACAAATGGCAACAGTTTGTATCCAGTCAAATGGAGTGAAAGATTGATTTTTTTTTTTTTTTTTTTTTACTGGAATATTGTGATGAGATGTGACTGACTCAGGTTTAACCTGATCTAATATTAATGACCTTGGTTTAACTCAATTTTAAAAACAATTGTAATAAAATAGATAAAAATCCATCAAGAAATTGACAACTCAAAGTATTTGTCGCCAAAAAAGTGAGTAATTTATTTGAATTAACAAACCCTTCAAACAAAGGGACTAAAGTAAAATTATGAATGATATAATAAATTACAGCAAATTGAGCAAATTCTTCTTAGAATTATTATAATTTTTTTATTTCACAGCCTGTTTAACATGTTTCATGGAAACATAAGACCTAAACAGGCACCAGTGACCAAAAGCATCTTCTGATCTAAAATGTTTAATAACTTTTGAAACACTAATCCTCTCCATACATTGAAATAATTCAGGTAAAATGCAGTTTCTCAGTTTTTCAAAAGCATCAGATGTGTCTTGGACGTTCACTGTCTCTGCAGTGAATGTGGAAACACGGCCATTTCCTGCAACACTGATTCAACAGCAGAACCCATGTAATGGTCCATGTAATGGATGTAATGATGATATATTTTGCGGAAAAGGTCACTTTTGTCAGTTTTCTGTTCTGACATAATAACCTTTGAATTTACTCTGTTTTCTGAACATCTGTAAAGTCAATAAATTATATATAATAAGAACATACCTGCCAAATTCTGAAAAAAACACAATTCATGATCAATCACCTAAGAAAGATAGGATGCTGTGTAGAAATTGCCACAAACATAATTATAGGTCTTTACAGGGTTAAATGGCTCGAATGTAGCTCAGACCATTAAGGGAGTTACCAGTGAGGCTGTGAGTGTTAAAAGAAAACATCACTATTCTGAGTCTTTCCCTTACCTCTGAACACCTTTCTTCTATTATTTATGTGTGTTTTATGTTTCGACAGTGTTTCATGATCATTATTTGTTTCTTTTTGGGGGGGGTTTCCCGTTGTTTTATAGATGGTCACTTCTTCATAGAATAGACTTTAAAACAGCTCTGCTCGTTTGTAAGTCTGTCCATGGTCTAGCACCTAAGTACATCTGTGACATGTTGGTCCCATATGAACCATCTCCGACCCTGAGAACCTCAGGGACTGGTCCTCTGGTGCCCATAGTCAGGACTAAACATGGTGATGCTGCGTTTCAGTTCTATGCAGCTAAACTCTGGAACAGTCTTCCTGATGACGTCAGACAGACCTCTACTGTGACACTGTTTAAGTCCAGGCTGAAAACAGCTCTGTTCAACTGTGCATAGAACAACTGAAAGGGTTCTATCTGCACTCTTCTCTTCTACTTTGTTTTAATTGATGATTATTTATGTTTTATTGATTATGTTTTAATTATAATTGTGTGTTTTGAATCTGTCTCTTTTCCATTTTTGTAAAGCACTGTGAATTGCCAGTGTTTTTCAACCTTGGGGTCACCCAACATTTCTAATAATTGATAAAAAAAACAAAACAAAACAAAACAAACAAAAAAAAAAAACATACCAATAAAAAATATATGGTGAGTTGACAGAGACAATCACAATCCATAAAAGACATGACAAACTGTGAAGCTGAAACTGAAGCACTGTGGTTCTGTTTATCTGTCAAATGTTCATTGTGGTCAGTTTCAGATGCTGCAGCTCTTTCATAATTCGTAGTTTAAGTTTTTGTTTGTTCAGTATTAATTGTCAGCCTTGTAAATCCAAGCTGGACTGACTGTACATATCCTGACCAAGGAAAATAAATTTTTCACTTTGTGCAGTAATCTACACCTGGCTTTTCTGCCTCCGTCCATAATAATAATAATTAGACTAAATGTCGTCTAAAATTAATGTTTATTTGCAACATAGTATATCAAACTATTACATGATCAAAAACAAATTAAGTTAAAAAAAAATCTCAGTTTTGAATGTCTGGGATCGTCAGAAATTTGTGATGTTAAAATGGGGTCACGCCCCAAAAAAGGTTGGGAACCACAGGTTTAGCCAATAGGGTAACTTTTATTTTTAATGTTATCTACTGGCACTACCTTCACCCCTGGTCTAAATGCACTGACCATACAATCAGTGGAAAAGACAGTAAATCAGTAGGAAAGGTAACATTAGTCAGATAGGTCTGAACTGGGGCTGTTCTGTGAGAGCAGCGGTGTTGGAGGAGACTGAATGAGGTATGCATGGAGCTGGAGCCAGTGAATTGTTACTGTACAGCGCTCGTAAACCCTCGAGAACAAGCATTGTGCGTGCCAGTACTCTGGAGGCGTGGCTTCGGGGGGATGTCCGAAGAAAGGGGTTTGGACTTTTGGATTGAGTATTTTAAAATGTAGCTTGCTTGAACCGTTTTTCTAAGATCTCATAGTCCACCTTTAACTTACTTCATGTGATTCCTTTTGTCTTCTTCATGTCAGACAGGAGCAGCGGCGCCCTCTATTGATGAGCCGCTACTGCCTTCATCATCTTCCATCTTTTATTTCTTACCCGCAGTGCTCTCTGTCATGTATCTCCTGTGTTTAGATTTCTCTTTTTTTCGTTACTTCCTTTCACCACCACCACCACCACCACTACCACCCCCCCTTACCACCACCCCTGCTGCTGCTCACCCCATCCACTCATCCTCCTATCCTTCACTTTCTATCCATTAACCTCTGACCACTTCCATCCACTAACACCAGCTGGATCCTCTCTGATCTCTACATCACTGAGCTGCAAAAGTGTGTGTGCATGTGTCTGTGTGTGTGTGTGCATACATGTGTGTAACCCCTACCTGTTGTCCAGCGATGCGAGTGCAGCCAGTAACAACAAGGGGACACAGCGGGGCTTTTCTCCATTACACTCTGTCACCACAAGTCTGTCCAGAACCACAGAGGGTTAGTAAACATAGCAGAGGCTGAGACAGCTTTCTGCAGGGATTTTGTAAGGTAAGCTAATGCCATCTAGAGTGTGAGTGCAACAAATATGTCTTGAGTGGTGAGAAAAAAATAATGGTAACACTCAACACTCACTACTAATAACAAGTCAAATGTTGTGCAAAATACAACGCTTCTATATATCAGTCAAAAAAAAAAAAAAAACTGCACAGACTCTGCAAAAACTCATATAAGCACACCACAAAACACCTCTAGTGTCAGTTTGATGACGTTAATATACCTGAAAAGGCAAAAGCAAAGCATTTTGACAGGTTGTAGTTCCCATTAGGTCTACACCTCACTGTGTCTTTGCTCTCACAAGTCAAATTTGTGGATTTCTTTGTCGAACACAAATGTATATCCGTGTATTTCCTTTGCTGGAATGCCTGCAGACAAAGGCTCGCAGCACTTGCAGTGATCATACTCATTACCAGAGGCAGACTAAAGGAAACACATCAGGATCACAGACTGGAGACATACGCTGCTCCTAATCTGCACACAAAACACTTTCAACCAGTTCTCTAATAACCTTCAGTCTACAATGCACCTCTTTGAACTGTGTATTTTTTTTTCTATTAACAAAGGCCAAAAGGATCTAATTATATGGCTCTGGAGTTCACTCTCCTCTGCAGTGTTTGTAAGTGCAGAGGCAGTTTTTGGCAAAAATGTTCTGATAAAACAACTGCAAACCACTGAACTCTACTACAGGATGTATAAAAAAAAATATATATATATATACATTTTGAAAAATTACCCCCAGTTTTGCATTTGATAGTTTTTGGAATTTTCTTTTATGGACGTCAGTAGGTAGGGGATTGGTGGATATTTGAGCAAATTTACAAGCCCAGGTTTTCATGCATGAGTGAGCAGGGGCAAATTGCGCAATCCAAGTTAAAACTGGTTTGTGTGAAGTAGAGGTGGGATTTAAATCCAAACAAAGATCATGGGAGGGGACAATGGCCATCCATGTTGTTTTCCACAAAAATGCCAGGTTACAGCATTAACACTTTTGCCACCATGTCAATTTCATTTCTTTACCCATGGCAGCTGTTCCTGCCTTTCGAAGTTAACCTCCTAAGACCCAGTTACGGGTTTTCTGTCCACATTTGTGGACAAGAGTTTCACGACTTTAGACAAAAAAAAAAAGAAAAGAAAACTATCCACCACAAAGGGCATTCCATAAAAATTTTTTTAAAACTGCATCTGAAAAAACTGTTGCATCATGATGTTCCCAATATAGGCACTTATTTAATTCAAGAAAAAAAAAAAAAGCTTGTACTTTGCTGACATTTCCTGGGTCTTAGGAGGTTAATTCAACTTATTTAGGCCTGAAAATATCACTGAGCACAGGCCAAGTTAGGGTTAGGGTTAACCGCTAACACCACTACTTTGCACAAACCAGTTTCAACTTGGATTGCGCGATTTGCCCCTGCTCCCTCATGCATGAAAACCTGGGTCTGTAAATTTGGACAAATATCCACCAATCCCCTACCTACCGACGTCCATGAAAGAAAATTCCAAAAATTATCAAATGCTGAACTGGGGGTAATTTTTCAAAATATATAGTTTTTTGTTGTTTTTTTTTTTTTTTTTTGATACATCCTGTATAACAACACATTAACCCTGTTTTGGGCAAATGACTATTTTTGGTAATTTCCACAAACATTAAATATGGGGCCAATCCTGTGCCTCAGTGAGGTCCAGAAGCATGTTGGTTTTTATAACACTATACAGTGATTCCGATAGATTTTACAGAAAAATTGTGGTTGTAAATAGTGAATATGAGTGATTTTTGCCGGTTTATGACCTTATAACAGTTGTTTTATTGCATGTGTTAAGTTTTTAGTAAGAGGTGCTTGGATCTTTTATGGCAAGAGGCGGTAGATGACGATGTCCAATAACACACTTGGTGAATCTTTTTTCTATTAAATATATGAATTTAGTTAACTTTTTCCTGTAAATTCACCCATTTTGAAATCTATTATGGAAGTTTTTTTTTTTGTTTTTTTTTTTTGCTTTTAAATGTACAGCTTTTTCTGAAAATACTTCTACTGTCCCTCCCACCCCAAAGTGGACAGACATAAATGCATTTCCGTCTATAGTTCAGTGCACACAGTGTCTTCTACTAAAGACCTGGATACTGACCACAGCCCTTGTTTCAGAGTCATCGTCCATCCCAGGTGCCTCAGAGTCCATTAACAAGTCCATGATGCTTCAAGACACAGTTCAGATGAAGCTCCCTTTGAACTGACATCAGTGTCTGTGACTTTCATTGTTGTACGTGACAAAGGCTGTTGTCGTCGTTTGTCTCACAAAGACAAGGTGAAACCAGTGGATCGTCTCAAAGAAGAGGGATTTATTTGGCACATACAGGGTAAACAGGTATACTGACAGCGTGTCGGCATCCGAATACAAGTTGCATCGAGTGCTCGGTGTTTTTCAAGGATTCCTCGGAGTTGTTACACGTATGTGTTTAAGTAAGTGGTAGATAAGTCCATGGCTCAGCTGGTGCCACGGTATCCTTGAAAAGCCTTGGCACAATAAGATTGTTTCTAACAGCTTGTATGAACTTTATACAGAGTAAAAGTGTGCCCAAAGTCCACATATAGTATAATATGGCTAAATAATGACATAATAAAAGCAAAAGTAAGAGTAAAAGTAAAAGTAAAGATCCACAGTTTCCCCCTTTGATCACATACACGTGATCAAAATCAGTAAGTCACAAAGCATAACATTCTCAAAAGGTGCAAAACGCTACCCATTTCAGCTGTCTCCAAACACGTACATACAGGATCTATTTAAAACAAAATAATCTTACATAAAATATAAATTATACTAATATCCCTTAACATGAATAACTCCTAATTGTTAACTGATTATCCGCAACCCTTAATAATTGTTTTTTACCCAAATCACATAATAAATCAAATTTTAGCATATCTTCTGATCTCAAAAGTATGAAGCCCGAAAACCCACGTGCAGTTCTTAGTGCCATGTCACAACTATATGAAATAGTTGGAAAGTTATTAACCCTTTCATGCATAAGTCACTCCAGTGGACAGTTCTTCTCCAGCTGTTCTCTTGTATATTAATGGGTTTAGTTGTTTTAGTTCCATATCAGCCAACACAGTGGACACTTACGCATCATCTCATATCCTGACATTCATACCATTACTGTAACTTTGCTGTTCTTGATAAACCTGATCTGCACTAACATGTTTGAGTGCAAATCAATTGCTATTTGTTAGACAAGAAGGTTTTTTTTGCACATTATCTCGATGAAGTGAGGAATTACTAGCATTAGAATATGTTAAAATGTGAGAAGACATCAGATTAGCAGCATTAAACATGTTTTTATTTCATTGTTTTGATATCCCTCTCTGATATTGGGTTTTAAACACGTTTCTTTACTTCAAAAATTAAATGCATGGATATTTTTGTAACTCCACAGAAAAAAAAAAAACTCGATTGCATTGTTTTTTTCATGCCTAAGGAGGAATAAAAACACTGAAGAAAAAAATCTTGACTAAGGTTCTCACAATTAATGCATGAAAAGGTTAATGTGGGAAAGACGACCTCATCGCCACAGTAATCCTGATCTATGAGGTTCTATCATCTATAGATAGCTGATGTAGGTGTATTCTGAGGAACCACAGTGTGTGTTTAGGCTTGAACCCTCGTCCTTCACACACTGAAATACATCCAGGTTTCTTGAGTCTTTTATTTTTGTTATCCACCGTACTATCAGAAGTATCCAAATCTTTTCCAATTTGTCCCTGCTATCACATTGTTTCCATAGATTTCACATTGTTTTCTCACACATTTGTTGTCAAACTGTCAAAACTGCTGTTTTTATCAGATTTTAATTTGTCTTTGTTTTTATGATGGTTGTATTTTGTTGTTCTTAGCCTGCTTTACACCCTGTGTTATCACTAGTTTTACTTACTTATTTACTTATTTAATCCCTTGTTTTATGTTTGGTGTATGGCACTTTGGCCAGCTGTAAAGTTCTTAAAGTGCATTATAAATAAAGTTGGTTGGTGGTAGTTGGTGTTCTGCGGCCTAACTTTGCTGCTAAAGGACTGAACCTTTACTGGATGCTGCTCTCTTTACCTCGTCAAAGTGACAATGACCTGTTTCTTAAATGTGTCGCAGCCTGAATATGAGGAATGGAAATGTTTATAATGAAATACATGTCAAAGTACATTGTAATGTCCCAGCTTTCAATCATATTAATGAGGTACAATTCTACTTTGTGATGGGGGAGACAAAACACAGGAAAGGTGGGGTGTGAGGAAACGGATGCATCACTTAGTTTAACCCATGAAGACCCGGCGCTACCTTTGTGGCAGTTGCATTTTTCTCTCAATTTAACCTTTGGTAAGTGATTTATCACCACTTATTATAATATTATTCTCTGTATTTTGCATTTTTTCAGGGAAAATTGTTTTTTTTTCTCCTATACTTAATATACTGATCATGTAGTTATTCACAGGGTTCCTACTAGGGATGTAAACAATTAATCGACTATTAATTAATTGTCAATAAGAATTTGCTCAGTTAAGTACAATAATTGTCAGTTAATTGGCCTTTTCCATGGCGGTATTTGTGGTGTCGACTGCCTAAACTAGGCTTCATCGCTGAGGTTGAATATCAGGGGAGTCACCCTGTCCACCTGTCCCACACCTGTCCGAAGGCTGCCACCTTGTCCGTGCTGCGATGCCGCAACCGGAGCCGGATCGTGGCATTGATGTGTTAGAATCCCTTTAAGAACATGGTGGGGCGAAACGCAGACTGGCCTGTTTGTTTGTCCCACATGCTGCGGGTTACCTTTTTGTGGGAGTGGTGCATCTATGCCGGCAGGAGGAGGCCTAAATACGTGCACGTATGTGGGGTCGGTATCCATCCGTCTCGGTTGACGCATGTGTGACTAACGGCTGCATGGAGGCTGAAAAGTTTGCAATAATTGGTTCCTAATTTCATAAATTATCATGTTGGAATAAGTGGAACTGAGTCGACTAATGTTACTGTCTTTGCAACTTGGACATTTAACACACACATTTAACCCTTTCATGCATGAATTGTAAGAACCTTAATCAAGATTTTTTGCCTCAGTGTTTTTATTCCTCTTTAAGCATGAAAAAAATAATGCAACTGATCTGTAACAAACCTATTTTTCAAACATGTCCTCTCAGCTGAAAACAATGTTAATTTTAGACGCAAAGAAACATGTGTTTACTGATTTACTGTGAGAAAACGATGAAATAAAAACATTTTTAATGCTGCAAATCTCATATTTTCTCACATTTTAACATACCTACATGGATATAATATGAAAAAAAAAAAAAAAATTATAAACAAACAACCAAAGAAAACTGTTAATTACAGTCTAATAACAATTAGCATTAGCATGTAACTTTGCATAAACAGCAAAGCTACAGTAATGGTATGAATGTCCATGTATGGGATGGTGCATAAGCGTCCACTGTGTCGGCTGATATGAAACTAAAACAACAAATTATTTATTTGTCTATTTTGGTTTTAATTATTCTTCTGTACAGCACTTTGGTCCACTGCGGCTGTTTTAAAGTGCTTTACAAATAAAGTTGGATTGGATAAATATGCACGATCCCTATTAAATAAACCAATAAATAATACAAAATAAATAAATAGAACAGCTGTTCACTGTGGTGACCACTATGCATGAAAGGGTTAAACACAATACAGCAAACAAGTTCATGGCAACACAACTTAAGACCTACCATATTAAATTTAATACTTTTTAAAGATTTTTTTAAGGTAGTAAATACAGATTTGTAAATTCAAGACTTTTAAGATTTTTTAAGACCCTGCGGGAACCCTGTATTCAGCTCAGCAAAAGAAATTGAGAAGAAAGTTGAGGGTTATTACATGAAAAACAGACGGAAAGGGGAATTTTTCAGCAAAATATCAACAATTGGATATTAAACAAGTGTGTCCATCTACTGTCATTGATCCAACTCCATGGGTTTTACTGGTGAAGCAATGTTGTAGAAGATGATGATGTATCCACAGTAACTACAGAGCCTCTGAACGTCCAAATGGGTCATATGTGATGACCATGAAAAGATGACAAACTGCATTTTACCTGGCTCTTTAAGGGTTAATAACAGTTTACCTTCAGACTAGTCAGCACTTCATAAAAAAAGCAATCTAAACCTACACTGAACAAAAATATAAATGCACCACTTTTGTTTTTGCTCCCATTTTTCATGAGCTGAATGCAAAGATCTAAAACTTTTTCTATGTACACAAAAGGCCTATTTCTCTCAAATATTGTTCATAAATTTGTCTAAATCTGTGTTAGTGAGCACTTCTCCTTTGTCCTTTGCTGAGATAATCCATCCACCTCACAGGTGTGGCATATCAAGATGCTGATTAGACAGCAGGATTATTGCACAGGTGTGACTTAGGCTGGCCACAATAAAAGGCCACTCTAAAATGTGCACTTTTACTGTATTGGGTGGTCCAGGGGGGTCAGAAAACCAGTCAGTATTTGGTGTGACCACCATTTTCCTCGCACAGTCTTCTTCATGAATTCTCTGAAACAGCTTTGGAGATGGTTTATGGTAGAGAAATGAACATTCAATTCACAGGCAAAAGCTCTGGTGGAGATTCCTGAAGTCAGCATGCCGATTTCATATTCCCTCAAAACTTGTGACATCTGTGGTATTGTGCTGTGTGATAAAACTGCACATTTTGGAGTGGCTTTTTATTGTGGCCAGCCTAAGGCACACCTGTGCAAAAATCCTGCTGTCTAATCAGCATCTTGATATGCCACACCTGTGAGGTGGATGGATTATCTCAGCAAAGAAGAAGTGTTCACGAACACAAATTTAGACAGATTTGTGAGCAATATTTGAGAGAAATAAACCTTGTGTGTACACAGAAAAAGTTTTAGATCTTTGAGTTCAGCTCATGAAAAATGGGAGCAAAAACAAAAGTCGTGCATTTATATTTTTGTTCAGTGTATTTTGTCGTGTTGCTGGTCTCTGACGTCCAGCATTAAAGTAGATGATTTCCTCAGTGACTCTCTGCAGTTCGTCCTCATACCCGTCACAGTAACACCACGGCCTACCGCTGCACGACGCCTAAATGAAGCGTGCAGTGGCAGAGCCCATTACCAGGAGTAGGAGTAAAGGAAGACCCAGCTGTCCAGACACTTAGCCTGACGTTAAAAGCATTCCAGGGCCCGCCACAGGACTCAAACAATCTTTGCTAATTTTCATGGATGAAAAACACATCAGGTGAACGGCGACAGGGGTCGTAGTGTAGCGTGGGTGTGGGTTTGTCGTCTCACTCCCCTGGCGCCAGAGCAATCTGTGGAAAAACACAGAGGGAAATGGAGAGGTCAGGTCGAGGCAATCAAGAACGAGAATGGTTAAGACTATTAACCCATAAAGACCCAAACAGCCACCGACGACCAAAAGCATCTACTTGTGTAAAAACTTTAACTGTTGATCCACTAATTCTATTAACACATGTAAATAATTTAGGTAAAATACAGCTTCTCGGCTTTAAATCATCATCAGATGTGACCCATTTGGACGTTCAGAGGCTCTGTAGTTACCATAGAAACACCATCATCTTCACTAGCATTAATTCACTGGTAAAACCCCATGGAGTTTGTTAAACGACAGTTGTTTATTTTTTATCTCTGCCAAGGAACGATGGAGGTTATGTTTTCATCTGAGTTTGTTTGTTGTGTCTGTTTGTTAGCAAAATAATGATACTGGCACAAGGAACAAATGATTAAATTTTGGTGGTGATGGCGGGGGGGGGGGGGGGTATTTTGTTTGTTTGTCTGTCTGTTAGCAAGATAACTCAAAAAAATTAAGGAAGGATTTTGATGAAAATTTCAGGAAATGTTGATACTGGCAAAAGGAACAAATTATATGATTAAATTTTGACGGTGATCAGGGGGGACTGATCTGCCTTGGCGGAGGTCTGCGCTCTCTGAGTGCTTTTTTAGTTTTCACTTAAAGGGGTCATATTTTGCTAAACCCACTTTTATTTGTTTTTGGTTCATTAATTTGTGTTTGGACCCTAATAGTTGATAAAGTTTGAATTTGAACCCTCCAGGTGCCAAAAAGCTATTTTTATATTCATTTCGGCAAAAATCGAGTGGATTTCTACAACCTGTTTTAATTCCTTCTTAATTTGTTACGTCTGTAACTAGTTACATCAAAGATATTTGCGCATGTAAGGTCAAGACTTCTGAACATTTCTCTGAGTACGCTGTAACTGTCAGTAGTTGTAGTCCATACTAAAAATATGTCCAAACTTTGAGCCAATTACCTAAAATGTTCAGTTGTTGGTTGAACGGGACAGAGCAGCACAGCCAACAACCTACAGGGGGTGGGGCCTGAAGTGGCTCATTTACATTTAAAGGGCCAGCGCTCAAAAGTGTCATTACTCAGAAATAGGGTTGAAGATGGACCTGTGGAGTTGAATTAATGAAGAATTCAGACCCAAACAGAGCATTTACAGTTCATGCAGACCACAGGGAAATGTTTTGAAATGCATAATTATATTTTTAAAAAGCAAAATATCACTCCTTTAATGGTATCTTTGTTGAAAAAGTCATTTTTTTTCTTCAGTTTTCTCTTTCTGTTATAATAACCCTCAACTTTAACCTCCTAAGACCCAGCTATGGGTTGTCTGTCCACATTTGTGGACAAGAGTTTCACAACTTTATACAAAAAAAAAAAAAAGAAAAGAAAAGAACACTGTCCACCACAAAGGACATTCCATCAAAATTTTAAAAACTGCATCTGAAAAAACTGTTGCATCATGATGTTTCTAATATAGGCCCTTATTATTAAAAAACAAAAAAAAGCTTGTACTTTGCTGACATTCCCTGGGTCTTAGGAGGTTAATCATACTTTTATGCACATCTACATGATCAGCAAATTGAATACAGGAAAATACCTGATTTTGACTGACAAAATCCAAAGGATAATATTATAATAAATGGTGATGAATCACTTTCAAAAAGTTAAATAGAGACAAAAATAAACTTGGGAACTGCCACCAAAGTAGCACTGGGTTTTTAGGGGTTAATATAGAGATTGGCAGAGGCATAATCACAGAGAGAAGAAGATGGAGACAGAGAGGGGAAACAGAAGGTGGAAAAGAGAATCGTAAAAAAGGCTCTTGTTCTGTCTCCAAATAGAAAAAAAAAAAAAAAAAAGGAGGAAACACAGTACATCAAGCATCCCCCTGTAATGGAACTTCAGTTTTTCTGTCATTAATTCATGCCTCTTATTTATGATTCACTCCTTGTCTTTTTAGCCTATTTTGGTGGCTTTTGGTCTTTATTACCTGCAATAAAAGGAAGGAAAAATACCTTTGTTGGTGCTGTGAATTGCAGTCAGCGCTTGTATCAACAAATTGTTTATGAGCATGAGACTAACGGCAAGTGAGTCATTACCGACTTATCTCTGCTCTGAAGCGAGAAATAAGTTTCCAGTTCTTCTGCAGCCTATTAAAATGTGCCTTTCAGCAAAAAAAAAAGGTAAGTTCATGCATATTTTAGATTATTTATATGTCAGCTTTGTTTTACAATCTGTGCACTGAGTCCTACAAATGATAATCACTTGTGTGTTTGGATGGAATGCAAATGTCTACAGAGCTGCGTAATGAAAGAGGTCTATTGATGAGAGGAGATACTGCGGTGTAGTTTTTTGCTGTTGTTTGGTGCATAGTTAAAGTTTCAGTTAGTGAGATTTAGAGGATTTAAGAATATCTAATTGCAGGAACAGAATAATGAATTAATGATTGTGTTTTATCGTGTTTAAAAAAAAATTCTTGTGGTTTCTTTGCCTTAGAATTTGTTTTTATATTTGCCTTTTATCCTATTATTGTGTATCTGTTTTATCAGTTTTAGAATGTCTTATCTTTTATATCTATATATCTTTTTATTAGTTTTATCACGTCTTGTATTTTTACCTCTATCCTTGGACAGCACTTTGGGCACTTTGCGTTGTTGTAAATGTGCCATCGAAATAAACTTGAGCTTGACCTTCTCAGACTCTGCTTTGTTATTACATCACTATGTTTTTGCAGAAGCACAGAATTAAGATCTTATTTTATCCAACATTAAGGTACATGACCATGTTCTACATCTTAGAGTGTTATCACCTTAACTGAAAAGCCAAAACTCTAAAGCTCTAAAGATCTTTTATTTCATTCATGTTGAGTCTGAAGACAGAAAGATAAAAAAAAAAAAAAAAAAAGCGAGGAAATATGAAAATTATTCAGGACAATATATTTTAATTCATCTTTTGAAAAAGACTTTCCTCTCTCTGATAAAAATCCATTGCAGAATTAGCCTCATGATTGAAATGTAGTAACCGAACCTGTGTAAGTTACATTGTCTGATTAAAAGTTACCCACTACTGTTAGAATTTACAACAGATCTGAAATGGCTGGTACTAGGGCTGGAAAATATGTCTAAAAATGCTGTCATTATAAACATTCATATTAACCCTTTCATGCATGACGTCCATATTTGTGGACACATAGTTTAAGCTCAGCTTCCAAAGAGTTATAAAGGTAATGTTCTCTAAACCACATGGGGGTAGTCTCTATAGACTAGGGATGCAACAGTGCAGGTTATTCATGGTTTGGTACGTATTGTGGTTCTTGAGTCATGATTCTGTACGGTATGGTTTGGATGCAGCGCCTGGCTGGTGCCTAGCTGTGTGCTGAAACATAACTGGGAGCTGGTGGAGAGCCTTAGCGCTCATTTATGTTCACTTTATGTACGTAAAAAGGTACGTCTGTTTCTAACGCTGTCATGCGCCATGCCGTCATACTTCCATGCATCATGTACATTGGAATGAGTGTTTCTCAATCAGTCCACCAGAGGGCGCCACTCTTAATTACCATACTGGCCAAATACCATGAAGAAGAGTAAGGTTTTTTGAGAAGATTAAGATGAAAGTCAGTAATAACAAACATGGCGACAACAGAGGAGGTTTTACTACTGTGGATACTAATGTTAATATTGATGAGGGTAGTTGTCATAAATAAGTTGGTAGTTTTCACTAACTCACACAGTCGCTCGTTGAAAAGTGTCATTATTTATGGAAATGACTCTGTTCAAATCTCAACACTGCCTCCACAGTTCTCAGTGATACTACTCTGTATTCTCCGTCTGTGTATGGAGCTTCCAGAAAATTACATATGTAATGTATGCAGGGGACGGACAGGACACTCTGTCCGTATTCATCTGCGTCTTTAACGTAGAGCTTCATTGAGCCCTTACTTGGAACTGGATCCGAGTTAAGTTTAATCTTGCGTTTCCACCACATGGAACCAGTTCAACTCGGCTCAGCTCGGCTGGACTCGATATTCCTGGAGGCCGTTTCCATTACAGGATACTACAGATTTTACAGTACCTGGACGTCATAGCGATGTGGCGCATTGTTTCCATGTCGTCTGCTCAGATAGTTGCTGACAACTCGCTCGTTGCGTGTTGTCATGTCTGAATTTTTACGTCAGCCACCAAAGACTGAATCATGGTGTAGTTTTGGGCTGTTATCATGTAGATTAACGTCCCACTATATTTACTTTCAACTTCCGCATCTGTTTTTTGTAAAACAGCGGGTCACAGAGAAAACTGTCTGACCAGTCAGTGGTCTGCAGTGTTTATACGTCATGGTTTAGTATCGCTTGGAACCTCAGCGGAGGTGATACAAAAAAACTAGTACCAGGTACCAGATTCCAGGTTCTTTTTCATAATAGAAATGCAAAAAGGCTGAGCCGATTCGAGTCGAATCGAGCTGGTACCACACAGTGGAAACGCGGCATAAGTCAAATGGGCTGGGTGCAGAGCACAGCTGGGGCTCTGCAGCCATGTGTCTGGCTCTTACCAGGCTCTGTGTCCATCTCAAGCCAACGACAGTAGAATTCCGTCAGTCAGTCGTCTTGCTAAGCTCTAATATAAAAGCGAGTTGTCCGGAAATGTCATTTGAAAATGACAAATGAGCCATACTGAGATACATGCTTGTATTGAACCGTGAGGGACGTATTGTTTGGTATGTACTATGACATGTACTGTTGCACCCCTAATTCATGTTAATCAATGACTTTAATTTTCCTGAAAAATATAGATCATTTTTGGTCTTGAGTGAAACTTAAAGAAATCAGGGTTATTTGTGAAAAATATAATGCAATAGAAATCAAAGATGGAAGAAGACTACAAAAACTTGTACAACATAAGAAGATGAACGTTACATAAAAAACTGTGATTTGTGACTTTAACTCATGTTTATAGACATGAACTTAATTATAATGATATTTGTTTAACATCAAAATGTCCATAAGTAAAATTAAATTAAACAGAACGTTGAAACATTTTGTGACTGTTGAAGCTGAGAATGTGACAAAACAAAAGACAAAAGAAAAATCCATACGATAATTATGCTAATTTTTGTTTTATTGTGTTGTTGACACTTTTGTTGAGTTCAAATCAAGAAAAATGTTTTTTTCCGACTCATATACATGTTTCTTTTTTATCGAAGTATCCATATACTTTCATGACTGCATGCAGAGCTCATTACTCATTATTGTTACTGAGTGAACACCATGACTGCTTTGGCACACAACATCAGTATGGCTTACAAAACCCTGCTGTTTTCATTAAATATTCATTATTCTGTGTATTGATAATGTGTACAGTTGAGTTTTTATTGTCAGTAGATATGCCAGTTGCATACATGGCTACATTCTACTCATTAAAAGAGAACAGGTTGATGGTTATGATAAGATATTATGTGGAACAATATAATATAATCAACATAAATATATTGCTTTAAAGATATTTGATATTATCTGGTATTATTATTAGAAAGCATTGAGTGTATTCTGTTTAAAGTTTTATCTTTAATGAGTATCCTTTGCTTAGAGATGAATTAATTAATCTTTTTTTTTTTTTTTTTTTTTTTCATATATACAATTAAGACAAGTGCAATCTTTGAGTAAGTCATACTGGTGGCTGAATTTCTTAATAATGTGGGTGTTATGGGCATCTGCAGCTTGGATGAAGAGGTATGCAAATCAAGATTTATGTTATATAAGCTACACATTGGCTGTTTTCTCCACAGTACATCAGTTAATATTAGACTGAAGGATGGAATAAACAAGATTCATGAGGTAAATTATGGAGAAAATACACAGATGCTTAGTATCAGCGCCAGTGTAACAGAAGGTAAGCAGTCTAAGGATGAAAAAAGACGTAGATACCTTATATACATGAACTCAAGGAGCAGGAGTTTTAACACCAGGGTACAGTCTGGAACTGCAGATACTCCAGGCCATCAGTGATTCTCTGACAATGGACATTAAAAGATAAAAGCTGTGATGAGATTGTAATTTAAGATGTGCAATTGACTTTTTCCCTATTAAAAAACAAGCAAATATGAAGCATAAAAAACAGAAAATACAAGTTACATACAGTATGTTTCCATAAATGGGTTGGAAAATTAGCGTCAGAAGTAGGGGTGTAAGAAGATATCGGTTCTGCAATATATTGCGAAGGTTAACCCTTTCATGCATACTGGTTACTCCAGTGGACAGTTATTCTCCAGCTGTTTAATTGTATATTCATGGGTTTTATTGCTTTAGTTCCATATCAGCCAACACAGTGGACACTTATGCATCATCCCATACACTGACATTCATACCATTACTGTAACTTGACTGTTCTAGATAATCCTGATCTGCAGTAACATGTTTGAGTGCAAAAAAAAAAAAGCAGATTCTTATTAGATTGCAATTAACCGGAATTTATTTATTTAATTATTTATTTATTGCATTTTTAAACAAAAAGGTTTTTTTTTTTTGCATAATTATTTCAATAAAATAAGTAATAACTAGTATTAGAGTATGATAAAACGTGAGAAAACATCAAATTAGCAGCATTAAAATGTTTTTATTTAATAGTTTTCACACAGTATATCAGTAAATGTATGTTTCTTTGCCTTTAAAATTTAACACACAGTGTCCAGCCGAGTGCGCATTTTTGTAACTCCATGAAACATAGGTTGATGAAAAAAATTAAATTGCATTGTTTTCTGATTTTTTTTTTTTTCATGCCTAAAGAGGAATAAAAACACTCAGGAAAAAAAAAAAAAATCTTGATTAAGGTTCTCATAAATCGTGCATGAAAGGTTTAATTTCACGATACTGTATCAGTATTACCCTTTCATGCACAGTGGTCACTACAGTGGACAGTTATTCTTCAGCTGTTCTCTTGTAAATTCATGGATTTTGTTATTTTAGTTTCATATCAGCCAACACAATACACAAAACACTGCAGTTGATAACATTACTGTAACTTGGCTGTTCTTGATAAACCAAATCTAACATGTTTGAGTGTAAATCAAGTCCTTGTTATCGTTATTAGACTGTAATTAACAACAACTTTTTTTTTGTTATTTTTTTTGTTTTGTTTTTTTTGGCATATTATCTCTATGAAGTGACTAGTATTGGAGTTCACTACACACAAAAAGTTAAGGATATTTCTTTTTGTTTTTTGTCGTTTTTTTTGTCATTTTTGCCATTTGTAAATAAAACTATGTCTGGTCATTAAAAAAAAAAAAAAAAAATGTGTTTCAGTTCAATTCACACACAAAAAAAGTAAAAAGCATTGTGCAAAAATCCCAACTGAAAAGAAATAGCTCCAAAAATTTTAAATATCCATAACTTTTTGTTTGTAGTGTATGTTAAAATGTGAGAAAACATCAAATTAGTAGCATTTAATGTTTTTATTTCATAGTTTTCACACAGTATATCACTAAATACACGTTTCGTTGCTTTAGAAATTAAACGCACATTTTTGCAACTCCATGAAAAATAGCTTCATCAAAAAAAAAAAAAAAAAATCCATTGCATTGTTTTTTAAATGCCTAAAGAAGAACAAAGAAAAAAAATCTTGATTAACGTTCTCATAATTCATGCATGAAAGGGTTAAAAATTATTGTACCGATATTTTTAGGTATTTCTTCAAATGCAGATATGGCGGAGGTTAATTTTTGTTTGTTCTTTTTCTTTTTTGTTTATATTTTATTTATCACTGTTTAACGCTGTTTTATTAAATAATGGTTATTTGAAGCATCCTAAAACTTTTTACTGTCTGAGAGAGGCACATATTAGTTCCTTCATTGGGACTGTACAAAAATAATGTTAAGATGTTAGTTATGAACTAATAGAATATGAACATTTGAGCTGGATCTGTCACGGTCTGTGCCGGTGGGACTGCCGGCTCCTCCCTCTGCTCTTCATCACCTCATCGCTCATGATCTGACTCAGTTGTTGAGCATCGTGCGGCTGCAGCACATTACCAGTGAGTCCATTTAAGGCTTGGTGCTGCAGCTGCGCGACGCTGATCCATTTCATCATCTTCATACGATCCGTAACCCGGACATTTACCCACTCGGACTCAGGTTTTTGTGTGTTTTCCTTGTTTAAGTTGTTATTTAAGTTAATAAATTCGTTGATCTCCCTTCAGCACTGAGCATTTGAGTCCTCTCCTTTCCACCCCCATAACAGGACCTTAAACTGCAATGCCTGTACAGCAAGAATTTAAGTTTTTACAGAGGAAAATTTTGTGATATTGCATTTGCTAGATCCTGTTCTGATCAAATAAAAATGTGTTTTGTATTTGCACATATTTCTGGTGTGATTCAATTCTTCCAGGAAATAAAAAATAATTTTAAAAAAAGACCAAAAAAAAAAAAAAAAAAGCCTTGTTAACTGCATCATGATATATTGTATCATGATCCTAGTATTGTGATTTGTATCATATCACCAGATTTTTGCCAATACACACCGCTAGTCAGAAGATCAGAAGGTGGCAGCATGAGCTACATGATGCATGACTGTATAAACCAGACCTGGGCATTGTACGGCCTGCGGGCCACATACCACCCAATAGCTCACCCTGACGAGCCCGCATGAAGTTATTGGCAAATTAAAATTCTATACAAATAAGTATAACTATAATTAACCACAGTGAATTAATGTTTTTTCACAAGTACTTAGCATAAGGCTTATACGCTGATTGGTTTGTTTGTCAGTTTCAGCCCATGAAGATATGAGCTAACACCAAAAAAAGAAAGATTGATTCAGAATGTAGAGTTTTTAACAAGACACGACTTCTAAGTGTTTCTTCACTGAAGTCAGTGGTAAAGAAAAAAAAAAAGAACTGAGATATGCAAACAAACAAAGCTGGATGCATTTGTTGTTTTTCATGTAAAGTTAATGTGGAGCTGGTTTTGCACATTTTTTAAAATGTTTTTGTGAATATTCATTAAGTATTTGTATTCTGTGCTCCACACTTTCATTGTATCATTGCATTATTTCATTTACTGTTTTTATAGGAATACATATTGAGCAGAGCTGCAAGTGCATTGGTCCGACCCTGTTGAAGTTTATCATGTGGCCCCATAAGAAAATGAATTGTCCACCCCTGGTATAAACAGACATCCAGAAGCAAAGTATTCTGTTTCTGTTAGTGATTTAAAAAAACAATAAAATAAAATAAAATAAAATAAAATAAAATAAATAAATAAATAAATAAATAAATAGACTGTCTCTGGAGTATAGAAACTGGGACAGTTTTTACTACCATCTGTGTGTTAGGATTAAGGATTGTGGAAGATAATGAGAATCAGTCAGATAAGTCACATGATTTGAATATTCCTTGTACCATAATTTCACATTTCCAAATGTTACCAATTCCCATAATGCATTTCTGAATAAAGAAAAAAAACAAAAACAAAAAAAAAAACTAAAACACGGGTTAACTTTTGCTGCAAAATTTCAAAACTTCAAAATTTCGTCATGAGATACAGAAGTTATCTCATGACACTTTACATGTAGAGCTGGTCGAAGCCAGACACTGAAACCAATTTATAGAAACCCATCAGATGTCATATTATCATTCTGTTTTCCTGGAAAAGTAAGAACTTGTCAGATTGTACTGGGACATGTGCCATCAGTCATGTCACTTATATTGTTTGTATTTATTTATTTATTTTTTTGTCTTGTTTTGTTTAGAGAGGCAGCTGCACATAGATATGGTCATTTTAAATAAGGTCAATGTAAATGTGTTTATTTCAGGTCGTAGTATAATATTAGTATAAATTCTTCCTCTGCTCATTAGTCAAAGTCAAAAAGTCAAAGTCATCTTTATTGTCAGTTCTGCCATGTACATTGTATACAGAGAGAGCTGAAATTACTGCACTCTAAGGCCCCACAGTGCAGTAAACATAAAGTGCAAATAACATGGAAATGTTAGATATGTAATATTATGGACACAGATATCTATTTATGTCTTAAATATGTTGTATATATTCCTTTAAATTCTCATTTTATTGATTTAATTAACAACTAACAGAACAACCAGAACAACAAATAAAAGGTCTTCTAAACTTAAGAGATGAGGACAACTTTTCCAACTGAAAATGTCTCCAACAGGCCTATTTAGATGTGTCAATGTAATTTCATAGAATTAAAGCTGATGACAGTATTTACCAACTCAAACTATGTAAAGGAACGTTATCTTCTAGTGTCAGCAAAGTGCCTCAGCCAGGGTAATTGTTTACTCAAGTAAATGATCAGGCAGATTGCCTCGCATTGCCGTGTTTACTGAACCATGGAGCAGGGAGTATTGTGCACCGGCTTTTGTCTAATTACAAATCTATAATAAAGAAAATTGAGTGAAAATCCTATTGTCAGTGTACACACATGCCTTCGTCAGAACAAATCCAGCTAGTTATGAAATGTCAATCAAAATGCATGTCCCCTAAACTGCAGGATGAGTCATCTGAACTCCTGTGTGAGTAAAAGACTGTAGAGGAGACAGGTGGGGTGGGAGGGGGGAGCTCGGGGCTCAGTATAAATGGGAAGACAGAGAAGAAAGGTGAGAAGACATGGAAAATGAACAGACAACCAAAACAATTATGACTGGAAGTGAAACAATTATATTAGTTCATCAACAAGCATTTCAACAAAGCCCGCCCCTTGCACATATTGTTGCTTATTTTGGCATCAATCCAGCTGATGTCATCATGTCTATGCCAAGGTTAGAATAGTTTTGGATTTTTCATTATACACTCACAGTCAATGAAAACTTTGAGACCATATTTTTCCACATAATTTTTAATTTGAAACCCTAAACTGGAATTTTTTCATATGAATCATTTGTTTAGGATATTGGCATACAGAAACAAAAATCTAAAGTTTCAAGAACAATTTCAAAACAAAAAAACTTAACAAAAGAAAATGGCACCTGCCAAACACAAAGTCACAACAGTAGCGGTCCTGGTCGGGAGTTGTCACTCTCTCTCACCCTGGACGCGGTCTATCGTCAGCAGAGCCGGTGGTGTTGTGGCATTCAACTAGGTTTGTGATTGTGGGCTGGGAACAGCCCATACATAGGCCTGGCTCCACCATACCCAGTACCCAAAGACGTTGTTCACGTGATAGACGTGGCATGATGCCGTTCACTGGACTAACAATGGTGGCCTTTTTTGGGCCTTTATATAGGCCTTCAAAACCAATCCTCAAATTGTGCACATACACAGCAAAAATTGGAGAGTTGAAATTTCAGGGTTAAACATTTGAGAGTCAATTTTCACTCTCATAGTGTAGTTTTAACTCACTGTGAGTTAAATGTCACTCAGAGTTGGGGTTAATGAAAAGAGTTAGTCAAGCCTGTGGAAATTAACTCAGGAGAAGTGTTGTTTTGCGTCTCCAGTGTTAATTTGCCTGGCCCCTGCATTTCAAACAAGGTGAACCTGTGCAATTTCTATCAGACTGTCACTGTCAGAGAGAAAAAAGAGGAAAATAAATTTTCTAAAAAAAAATGCATCAGCGTTCTTTGAATCATCCTGTTCACATTGAATTTTAAGTCATTTTTAATGGATTCACTTTTTTTATGATTAAAATTAACACTACTTTCAGAGTGAAAATTAAGTAAAGTGAGTGTTATTTTTGTTACTTTCATGGTGTTAATTTAACTCTGTTTGAGTTAAAGGAGAAACTCTGACAGTGTAAATAATAAATCCATATGGGTTCATTTAACCCATGTCAGTGAGATTATGAAGGGCGGCTGTGGCTCAGTTGGTAGAGCTTTGGTAGACCTTTTGGTCCAATGACCAAAGGGTCGGCGGTTTGAATCCTGGCTCCAACTGTCCACATGTTGAAGTCACCTGCTGGTCTGCGTTTGAATGGGTGAATGTGAGGAATTAGAAAGCGCTTTGAACACCATGAAGGCGTAGAAAATGCACTATATAAATTCAGACCATTTATGAACTCTTGTGAGTGTTAATAGTTAAATCATTTAGTGTTAAGTTAACTCAGGTTTCTGACTTAAAAAGGCAACTCTGGCATAGTGTTAAATAAGTAACTCCAATGAAAATGTTTATTTAACTCTGTAAAGTGTGGACCAATATAAACTCTGAAAAAGAGTTAAAATCAACTCTGCGGGAGTTGATTCAACTCTCCAGTTTTTACTGTGTACCCACTGAGTATTGCTTAATGTGTATTTGATCCACTTTTGCAAAGAGACCAACCCATGTGCAATGAACCGTGACAACATGACAGCTCATCATTATCTCAACTACCCGAGCACTAAGTCATCAATAAATCCACAATGAATAATTACAACCCCCCCTACAAGAAGAAATATGCATACATTACTACCTCAAAGTTTATATTGACTGTCAGTATAGTTTAGTTGTATTTAGTTTTGACTTTTTTTTCTCTAATTCCGTTAGTTTTAATTAGTTTTTAGAGCAGGTTTGATAGTTTTTATTAGTTTTTGATATTTTTTAAATGCTTAGTTTTAGTTTAGTTTTAGTTTTTTTCATATCTTTTCTCTTCTTCACTGTCGTATTCATATAAATCCGAGACAGGACTCTGCTGCTTTCTCCCAACTTTAGTCTCCATGTTTCCAGGTAGAGTGGGGACGAAAAGCTGACTCTAAACAACAAGTGACTAGAAGTGACGGACCGTTAAATATCATATGGTGCCAGTGGCTGAAATTGCTCGAGGGAAATAAATCAATTTCATATCAATCCGACATTGACAAAGACAAAAACGAAGGGAATTGTATCCAAAATGTTTATAGGTTCTAGTTAGTTTTGTAAGCACACAATACAGTTTCCGTTAGTTATTGTTTTTTTTTTTTTTCTTTTAATTTTAGTTTTTATTTATTTCCATTAACAAAAATGTTTTTACAATTCTAGTTTTCGTTATTTTGTTAGTTTTCGTTAACGATAATAACCTTGGCCTATGCATGTGGTGATGTGAGCATATCCATTGCCTCTATATATGTCCCAAATTGGAAGTAAATTGAAAAAAAAAATGATGTTTTTACAGGTATTTGAAATTTTGCTGCCCGTTATAAGTAAATAGGAGAAGAAAAAAGTTTTTAAAAATTCATAAAAAAATTTGAACTTTGATCTACTTTTCCCTTAATGTAATCAGATCTATTCTGGGTCACTGGCAATCTATAAACCCAATTTGGTATGAATTCAACCAATGGTTTTGCTGCTAGAATGTTAACAAACAAACAAACAAACAAACAAACTATAAAAACACTCGGAGAGCGCAGACCTCATTTGTTCCTTGTGCCAGTATCAACATTTCCTGAAAATTTCATCAAGATTCTTCCATAAATTCTTGAGTTATCTTGCTAACAGACCTACAAACAAGCCCCACCCCCATCCCCCCGATCACCACCAAAATTCAGAATTTAATCATTTGTTACTTGTGCCAGTATCCTTGTATCCTTGGTGTAGGTAACAAACAAAACCAAAAACAATACCCCTTGCCTCCCCTTCGGAGCGCGGAGTAAAAATGTCTGACACTTAGCTGAGACAAGTGACAACACTGTTCAGCACTACAGGCTGGAGCTACTTACAAAGGACGACAGCTCTATGAAAGTGTCACATTATCACTACCGTCACTTCTAAAGTCCATCATAAAAACCTCTGGCGATGCCTGTAAAGAAAGGCTGTTTTCTTCTTGTGTGAAAATGCCAAGTTGATTTTTTATTTTTGACCCTTTCTAACACATTTCACATCACTATCCTGTTTTGAAGAGACAATGTCATATATTGTTTCCGGGTCCACTTCTGATCGTTCTTCTACATTCAGTCTGCTTTAGTACTGTGTCTGAGTCCATAAAACACATCTAGTTTTCATTCTACAACTTTACATGTGATGATAAAGAGCAAAAGAAGTGGATGACACTAGTTGCTTTTCCATTGACTCTCAAATTGTGCAAATATAACTTGCACATAAAAATTTACCTAATGGAAAAAACGGCAATTTAGCCAAAAGTGTCATTTTTCAATTAAAAGTTTTTGCGCTGGCAAGAGGTGGCTTTTTGGGCGTAGCGAAAATGGTTTATCACGCAAAACTGCAATGGAAAGACCTTTTTTCGCAACTAGTCAGGTGAATTAAAAAAACGTATGTTGACATATGTTACAACAAGCCAAGAAGAAGAAGAAACATGTTGCGGACACACCAGGAAACCCGATCATTTTTTAATTTAGAGGGGTAATATATAATAATAATGAATATATCTGTAAATCAACACCATATTTACATTTGTCGCTATGTTTATTAAATGACTTCTAATGTCATCTTGCGATAATAAATAAAAAATCATCGCAATTGTGATTTCACCCTTAGATGCACACGTGGGGTCAAAAATGACCCCACAGGTTGTTATCCTTCAAAATCTTTAAAATGAAAAGTTGTAATATATTCATATTCCAGGTATTCCTCATAAAACATGTTTGTGACATGAGGCCATTTGCATTTTTATTTATTTTTTCATTAATTTTAAGAAATTGCAGTTTTTGTATCACTACCCCACTCTTCCACAAGTGGGGTCAAAAATGACCCCAATTAAAATCAATGCGTTTTTGCAATAAACTAAAGATATTTCTCTCATTTTGGTTAAGATGATATATTTTGTTCAAACAAAAGAGCAATTTCATTTTTGACATGTACATTTTTTTTACTTTTCATTCACATTTTAGCACTTAACAATCAATCAGTCAAGTCAATCAGGTGTCAAAACATGTTTGTGTGTCCCTATGTCTGGAGGACGAACAGAGAACATTCAACAGGTCCAGAGAGCATAACACTGTCCACGCATATGTACACACACAAACATCTTATGTTTGGTAGGGTCGGGGTACCTTCCAGTCGACTTTTCATGTGAGGTGTCACAAGCTCCTTTGAGAGCTCTATGAGGAACAACTTGTGCCTTTCAGAGGGAGGATCCGGCTTCTGCAGTATATGCCGAGCAAGCCCGCCAAGTACGGCATAAAGATCTTCTGGGTTTGTGATGCACGCACCCCATATGCAGTTGATGGGATCATGTACCTAGGGAGACAACCAGGGGAAGACATCCAGAAGAATCTGGGGGAAAACATTGTCCATCAGTTGTGCAGTGGATTCAGACACACATGTCGCAACATCACCACTGACAACTTCTTCACCAGTGTGCCTCTTGCACAGCATCTCCTGGAGAAGGGTCTGACTATTGTGGGAACTTGTGACAGAACAAGCCAGACATTCCTCCAGTCATGAAGGCTTCCAGGTCCAGAGAGGTCCACAGCACTGAATTTGGGTTCAATGGCAGCATGACCATGATCAGCTATGTGAGAAAAAAGGGAAAGGCTGTTCTGCTGCTTAGCACAATGCACCACAGCAAGATGGTGGATGAAAACAGCCCAAAGCAGAAACCAGAAGCGATCCTCTTCTACAACCAGACCAAAGGAGGAGTAGATACTATGGACCAGATGGTTGGCAACTTCACCTGCAAACGCCAGACGCAGAGGTGGCCCATGGTGCTTTGGTACAACATGACTGATGTTGCCACTCTGAATGCCTATTCATTTTTCAAGGCTCAGCACCCTGAATTTTACACAGGCATCACTGATGGACGACAACACTTCCTCAGAGAGCTCTCAAAGGAGCTTGTGGCACCTCACATGAAAAGTCGACCGGAAGGTACCCCGACTCTACCAACCTACATCACTGAAGTAATGGGAAGGTGTGGAGTGACAAAAACTGCTGCGATCCGGCCACAGGAAAGAAGCACACAGGGCCAGCAGAAGAGAAAGAGGTGCCAGTTGTGTCCAAGAAACAAAGATCGCAAAGCCACTGATTGCTGTTGGAAATGCAGTACTCCCGTGTACAATGGTCACAGCCAGAAGCAAGTAGTTTGTGATAGCTGCACACAGTGAGAGGAGAGAACATGTTTGTGTGTGTACATATGCGTGGACAGTGTTATGCTCTCTGGACCTGTTGAATGTTCTCTGTTCGTCCTCCAGACATAGGGACACACAAACATGTTTTGACACCTGATTGACTTGATTGATTGATTGTTAAGTGCTAAAATGTGAATGAAAAGTAAAAAAATGTACATGTCAAAAATGAAATTACTCTTTTGTTTGAACAAAATATATCATCTTAACCAAAATAAGAGAAATGTCTTTAGTTTATTGCAAAAACGCATTTATTTTAATTGGGGTCATTTTTGACCCCACTTGTGGAAGAGTGGGGCAGTGATACAAAAACTGCAATTTCTTAAAATTAATGAAAAAATAAATAAATATGCAAATGGCCTCATGTCACAAACATGTTTTATGAGGAATACCTGGAATATGAAAATATTACAACTCTTCGTTTTAAAGATTTTGAAGAATAACAACCCAGTTTATTGAAAAACGCATTGATTTTAATTGGGGTCATTTTTGACCCCACTTGTGGAAGAGTGTAGGTATTGGTAGGTTGTGCATCCAAGGGTTAATGGAAAAACTGACATTACACACTTCTGTTTTTTCAACATTTAGTAAATATTGGTAAAGTTTTGCGCAGATGTCCAATGGAAAAGTGACTACTGATAACTAAACCTACAAGTCTTAAATGAATGAGAAAAAAAAAGTTTCAGTAACAAACATTAGTTCCAAATGTATCTGTCAAACCACACCTTTATTTATTCCCCTGATACAGAATACCTCTGAAACATTTTGTGACCACTACAACTTTGTGTGAAGCGCGATGGGAATCACACTTTGTCTTTTGTTTGTCAGCCCTTCAACTGTAAAGTCACAAGTCAGGGGACAATAGAATGAAGCATGAAACCATGCACTGCTAAAAAAGGACCAAGGGCTTGTATCTGGGCTCGCTCAAAAAATCGTTAAACCCAATGCAACACAAAATGCATTACATGGATGCATTTTGCGTTATCCCGTTTCTGGGCTTGATCAGTAATTCATTAGCCCCAACGCAACGCAAAATGCATTATCCTCTTTCTGGGCTAATTGGGGAAAAGTCTGCGCTCGTTAAAGTGCAGTGTTCCAGGACTGATTTTAACAAGGTCCTGCAGAGGTCTGCGTTAGAACAAGGATATATTCTTGTACCTTCATTTCACTCTATTTCAGTAAAGTATTTCCTTTGGTATGTTATTTATATTTGAAAAAGACGATATTTAAAAGAAGTTTGATAATATCTTTGATGATATCAGATGAGTCAATCAGAGGAAAATATTGCTAACTTAGATCAGAGCGAGGGCTCGGCTTAGCGCGGTTTACCTCTGGAACCTGATTGGACACCTCAAGTGCCAGTGCCACCCCAGTTGATTGACGGGTCTCTGCACGTCTCGTTGAAAGATGCATAATTATTGGAAATGTTAAAAAGAAAGGCAGAATAAACGTCTTTCAAATGAATGACACATATCGAGAGAACCTATGTTCATGGAATACATAATTCTGAGGTAAGTTTTAAGGTGGTTTTAGAATGAGTGACTCTTTGAAACTACTGGTGAACTGTGTGAATAGGCTAACATTATGAAAGGCTAACGTTATGAAAGGCTAATGTTATCCTATGTTTGCCTCATGTTGAATACATTTACATCCATGCAGCTGCCTGTGTGACCAGTAAAACCTACAAACTGCCCCTGATCAAGTCATGATAATTTTATAACAGTGAGCAAATACTACTGATGGATTTTTGGGTAAACTAAATAGAGTAGTGTTATTTGTCACTGTTTCTAAAACGCTGTTTTTCTGAACTACTTAAAAGAAAAAGGGCAAAAATTGAGAGTATACGCACTTCTCCAGGGACCACTACACCACTGGTTACACACTTATTTACTGACTTGAATAGCCTGATCATGGAAAATACCTATTTAATAAAAACTGTTGGTTTTCCCAGGTCCACATTCTATACACAGTGCTGTTTTGCCAAATATGAAACAAGAACCTTCATCAGGCATGCAATTGGGAATGACCGCAAGCTTAAATGATGGACAACTTTAGAATGTTGTCCATAGTATAAAAACTGTGAGGGTCAAAAGAGACCTCCAGTCAAAGGGGTAGTGTGGTCAAGTGGTCTAAGGTGTGGGATTAAGGCTCCAGTCTCTTCAGGGGCACAAATTCCTGTTTTGTAGGTATTTTGTTATTGTAATATTATAAAGGTGCTCCCTTATGGAAGGCAGAATAAAATACAGCATTGAAAAAATAATGAAGCCAAGAGTCACGTATAGCCACATTTAAACACAACCTGGTAGTGTGGCCGAGCGGTCTAAGGCGCTGGATTAAGGCTCCAGTCTCTCAGGAGGCGTGGGTTCAAATCCCACCACTGCCATTACTATTAAACTGAGGCTTCTGAGGACTGGCAGATGATGTGGATGCTGAAGTACCCTTAGGCAAGGCACTTATTCCCACATTTGCTCCCCAGGCACCTGACAGGGTAACTCACTGCTCCTAGTCTCTAGTGCAGGGGTGTCAAACTCGTTTTAGTTCAGGGGCCACATCCAGCCTAATATGATATAGAGTGGGCCGGACCAGTAAAATAATATAAATAATAGGATAAGAACTTTTGAGTGAAAAAAGTAAATTCCGTAATGAAAATGTTTCCATTGACGACTTGTACTTGAAAATATATGAACAAACTGAAAATTCTTTAGTAAAATAAGTGCAATGTTAACAATATTACACCTTAGTTTATCATTTATACATGTGAATCACAACTTAGAGATCACAGTGGATGTACAAATACATAAAATATTAAATAACAGGACAAATATTATTAAAATTCCACATACTTCTCTTAAGACATTTCAGATGTTCATATTTTTTGTTAAAGGCTAGTCTGTAAATGTAAACATTTTTGTGTAATTTTACTTTTTTTTACACTAAAACAAAGGGACAAATTTACAGTTCTAATTATTTATAGGTTATTATGATAGTATTTTACTGGTCTGATCCACTTTAGACTGAAATGACCTAAAATGATTTTAACATCCTTGATTGTTAATATCTGCAGCGTAGTTTTTGCATTTTACAAATTCATCCCAGGGGCCGGATTGAACCCTTTGGCGGGCCGAATTTGGCCCCCGGGCCGCATGTTTGACACCTGTGCTCTAGTGTGTCCTTGCATGTTCAGTGAGTGATGGGTTTCATTTAATTTCATTTATTAGTTTATTGTATTGTGGACAATCCCAATTAATTAACTGTATCAATAAGAGTAAAAAGGGGCAGCTTTAGCCAACATGACTAGTATCCTGCTATAGTCCCCCAGCCCGATGACAATAGGCACCCTAAAAAAAACAATATATTACAGCACATTAACAAAAAAGAGAGATTTAAGACAGCTAAGAGACAAGATAAATCAATAAAGATAAAAAAAGATAAAAGAGAACAGTGAAGCATCACGATGGCCAAAAAACAAAACCTCCTATCTGCAAATTTTTAGATTTTGAGTTTTCACATTAAATGGACTGCACTTTGGGGGGCATAAATACCTAGTATGTATTGTTAACACATAATATGGAAAGAGAATCTGAGAACAGAAGAATATGCTTGGATATCTTTAACAAAGACTATACTATAATAAAATTAAATGTTTTTCCTGAAAAAAGTAGGGCTGAGCAAGTTAACGCGTTATTACCGCGTTAACACATTCGTTAAATAACGCCGAAAATTTTTTAAATTTCCCGTTAATGTCGCTCTGCCTTTCAAGCAAGTCTTAGTTCATTTATACATACGGACTCTTATTTTGAAACTCATGCTTTTATTTTGGCGCTCCATATGCACGTAGCTCAGAGGAGAAAGCGAACTTTCCTTTACTGAATCAAACTTTGTGTAACTCCTGCAGAAGCAACGCCTGTATGTGTCAATCATTTTGTTGTTTACTAAATAATTTCACATGCAAACGTGCCGTTAGAAACATGTTTATGACATTATTTTGGATGTGTTTATTACAACGTGTTATTAACATGTTTAAGCTAATTCGTTTATGCTAGCAGTCGGAGATGGGTTACTAATTCTTTATGCAGGCTCATGCTAAGTTTATGTAAATTCATTGGTTGTGTTTAGGTATAATATGCCAGCCTTTGAACTAACCTTTACTTATTTACGATGTGATTAGCTTGATGCTAACGTGAATGGGAAAATCCATAGACATGCTAACGATTAGTATTTACAGATTAATTTAAGATTTACGTATTTTTATTCAGCAACAAAGGTTCACATCAGAGATATTTTATACTATTCATTCTTACAACAACTGAACATAAAATACTCACAGGCAAATGTTTTTTGGGCCATACAAACAGAGTGATAGAAACGTGTCTGTTAGTTCCTTCCTATGTCCGAACTGACTACGGTAACACCGAAAGGACAAAACATACATTAGTGCAACTTATTCCGACCACTAGAGGGCCCCCTTTGTTTACTTTGAACAACTGAACTTCACATATTATTGGGCTTATTAGTATTAGTACTTATTAGTGGGCTTAAGACTCCTGTATATTGCTCACAAGCGGAAATAAACTGGTGGGGACATAAAGTGTCACAAAAAAGTGATTTTTTTTTTAAATAGGAGGTTTTGTATTCTGGCCATTGAAAATCATACGGAGACAACACATATAATCCAAACAAAGAAAAGCAGCACATAAAATATTACACGCAATACATCAGCAAAGAATCACAGACAGGGATGTAAACAGACGTCACATATGGACAGACAGCATCCATGATCATGACCCAAATAACACAGAGCCATAGTTAAAAGCAGAGGCTTGTGTGTTGCATTTCCACACGTACACTATATACTTACAAATAATAAAGATTCTTCTTCTCTCCCAACAATACTACCCAAGAACCAGCCAGATTTAACCCTGTTCCACTGCAGATGTGGGCTACATCTGTTTATGGCTCTGACACAGTGTTAATAAAGTGCATAGACAGGTCTGCATACGCACGAGTAGTAGTAGTAGACTTCAACAAGCTACCTAACTAAACATAACTTCCTTCACACCTTCATAACTTCTGTAATATTTGAGAAACTACAGGAACTGGAAAAAAAGGATAAAAATAAATTGGGTGACAAAGGGCTCTGTCACCTTCAGTACTTCATATATGTTCTGTTTTATGAACTAGCAATCAATTGAAAGTATGAAAAACGGCAACACAAAAGGGCTATCGATCCCTGACAACATATTTGTGCTTGTTGAATTATTGAAAAATCAAGGTTAAAGTAAAGAATCCTAAGAAATACCTCGCTGTCATTGTCCTGATAGTGATAAACACACTGGTACCATAATGGCATGTTCATGTTTGTGAGTCACAGCCTTTACATTCAGTGAATGTACGGTACTTTTGAATTAACCCACCTGACCACACATTTACTGACAGTTTAAAAAACTCATAAATGATTTAGAGCACACATCCTGAAATTGCTCGTGGTGCACAACAAGAACTGGAATTTCCATCTAAAGGCTGAAGAAACTGAAATGAGATGCAGGACTGATGAACTCAATGCAACTGAAATCACTTCCATACAAAAGATCAACCTCCAATTAATTTATTGAAAAGGAAAAAAACAAATTAAAAAGTACACATTTGTTGTCTAATATAAACCATTTTGAGTGATTGCAAATCTTATTGAGATAAATACCACTATGAAGACTCACCAGCATTTTGATATCTAGTTTGAAACATACAAATGAAGCCATTCTTTGTATCACATATTTGATTGTGATAAGCACAGAAGCAGAAATGGAAAAACCGAGCAGGGTCCCACAGGGATGTATATTAGAGAGCCAGGCAGTTGCATTTCTGCAATGTTCTCTCAGACCTGAGGTGCAAGCAATGGGAGGGCAATAAAACGATGTGACCAGAATTGGTCGGAGCTTTTATTGCACCCTGAAGAGTGCAACTCTGGCAGAGCATGACCTCTGCAGGGGGTACTTTCAACTAAAATATAACCCATTAGAGAGTATGGGGACTTCTGCTGCAGAGTATTTACATGTAAAGTACAGCTCTCTTGGTGACCTGTGCTGAGATGCTTCTTTGGCCACTGCTATCTGCTTCTTATATCATACAGATGCAAGAGTGAAAAAAAAAAAAAAAAAAAAAATGGCTTGATCGTATGTACTCATTCACAACTGAAAACAGCAAAAACATTAAACTGAGATGGGTTTTTTTATGTTTTGTTGTTGGGTTGGATGCTGATATTTTTCCTTGTTGTTGATTTAACCCTTACTGTCATAAAGGGACAACTCATTTTCACGGATCACTACAAGGTCAAAGACAAAGACATGCACTGATTGGTTAATCAGTTAATCTAAATTGCCCATAGGTGTGAATATGAGAGTGATTGTTTGTCTCTATATGTTCAGCCCTGCGATGAACTGGTGACATGTCCAGGGTGTACCCCACCTTCACCCATAGGCAGCTGGGATAGGCTCCAAGCGACCCCCATGACCCTAGTGAGGATAAAGCGGGTTCAGAAAATGAATGAATGAACTACAAGGTGATTTACTTTTGCCACAACTAAATAAAAAAAATCTGCCATAGTGGAAATTCATCCCATTATCTAGGGCTGAACACTTGATGAAAGGCTCATTTATGCCCATATAAGCATATGTAGACAGATGGAGTGTTCTGTCTGTCTTCTGCGTTGGTTACATGCATATTTCTTTTCGTCCTCTTGCGGATGCGATCCCAAATGGAGAATACAAAGCGATACCACAGGGAACTGTAGGGGCATTGTTGAGATTTGAAGAGAATAATTTCCAGAAATGGTAGAATTTTTTCAAAGAGGGACTGTCTGAGATTGTGAAAAACTACTGATATAATTATGACAACTACTGTTCTCACTATCAACATTATACATAATACCTCCTCTGTCATGCCATGTTTTATTATTGACTTTCTTCTTCCTCATCTTCTCCAAAACTTTACTCTTCTTCATATTTGGCCAGTATGTTAAGTGTGGCACCCTCTGGTGGACTGACTGACAAAAGCTCATTCCAACACAACTGAAGCACAGAAGTATAAAGGCAGTAACGTTTGAAAACATTTGAAAGGCATTTACCTATTTATCTGCAGTGAGCATAAATGGACGTTAAGGGTATTTTCATAGCTAAGAGTCCAAACTAAAACTCATATCCAGTTAGTTTTCATTTACACCACAATTTGTGAAGGCTGCTATGTTTGACTTTCATCATCTTTATGTGCTGTAGGTCCTTCTACCTGACAGTGACTGCCTTACAATGTGATATCATGACTTCTGGAAATATACACACCACTTCTAATTGGTGTTAATTACCGTGTTATCTGTACACATTATAAGCTTTTCGGGTGTATGTTCACACCGTGTCAAATACCACGCACTGCAGTGGCGATTTCTCATAGACTGCAAGGGAAGCCCGGCTTCCCCTAAAATTATGAAAATTAAATGGTTAAATATGTACGGTTGTGTTGACATTTCATTGACTACAAATGTGTTAGAACACGTTCATCTCACAGACGAGTTCGTTCAGAATCAGCTTTATCACAAATCAACAGACTCGATGTTGTTCACTTCTCATACATTCCCGTTGCGCTGTTTTCTCATTCGATCTCTGCTCAGTGCATTTGCCCGTAGACGCTCAGCGTCCATGCACTTCAATGGGACTGAGTGGAACAGTTTTTTTCATTGCCTCAAAACTGGACGGTAATTGGATAAATGCCATGATGTTGTCCTGCCCCCGGACGCTCGGTGTCTCTGGGGGTGAATGGAGCTGTGGGCGGAGCTCGGCCGGGCTGGACGCCAGGCTTCCACATGCTGATTGGAGGATCAGTTGAAAGGCTGAATCCCGTTTGATTGACAGATATTTTGAGATCTACTCCTTCACTTGGCAGAGTTCAGTTTAATACCGTTGTGCATTCTGCTGTGAAATGGAGAGAGAAACCACAACGAAATTACTTGTTCATTTCTTGCACTGTAAATAAAACACAATCATTGTACTTCCTTGTTTCAATTTAACATAATTTCAACGTTTTCTTGTTTACTTGGTACAATAAGGTCACTGACCATTTTCTTAAAAAGGAACGGAAGTGCCTAATTTATGTTTAAATAACCTGACATTTTTTTTTTTTTTTATGTAAGCCGACAATGAGCTTCCCCTGTCTGAAAGACAAGCAGCTGCCACTGACGCACTGAGGGTTAGGGTTATGGTTAGGGGTTAAGGTTATGTGAACCGGAGATCTTGGCATAAATTGACAGGCAATCAAATGGCGTTGAATAACACCCAAAAGGATGAAAATGCATACGTATAGCACGCCAAATGCCATACAAACTGGCATGCCATACAACATGATTTCACGAGATCAGTCTCTGTCTTAGAGACATGAGTCTGAATGTGACATACTCTTGTTACTCTTGTCAGTTCATATTCAAATTCTGTCTGTTTTTCTTCTTGTTGGATGATGACTTTGCACAGCTTCCTGGAAGGGGCCCCAAAATCCATCCATAAAGTGTTCATACCAAAAATGAACTGAACCATTGTTCATTTTGATCCAGACCAAGACCCCTTTCTTTGGTTGGGACAAAAACTGGCTATTGGGTCTGCTTCTGCACATTAGGTTTGACTCAAACTGAGAAGTCCAAGTCCAGACCAAATCAAGCAAGTGTGAAAACCGTCAAAAGCAACACATACTGTTATATTTTCCTGTCAAATATCATAAAACACAATGATGAGTAATTCCACCTAGTTACTAAATGGGTGCTTCTATGAAACTGGTCCCTAAAAACAGGACATGGGGGCTAAAAATTCAAACCAGATGTAGACTAATGTTATGAAGCAAGTTTGAAAGCACTTTGGATCTATTACAAAAATAAATACATAGTGAGATAAAAGAGAAACTATTTTTCAAATAGAACACATTTTTATATTATTTTACATTATATTTAATACAAAAATCCACATGTAACATGATCAAATGGACAGAAAAATTACATGCAAATATTTAAAAAAAAAAAAACATCTCTTAATTCTCTCACAGGTACATTTTGGGAATTGAACTAATTATTCAAGGCAGAGTGTTTCACAAAAATGGCTGCTGTTGCAAAATCATTCACACTTTATTTGCATTTAACTGGGCAGGTTCTGTATGTAATGCAAGTGGACACGATGGGTTACATACAAAACCTGGAATGACACTGAGATCCATAAAAAACCTGCATGTCTGGATTACAAAAACCACTAGGTTCATCAAATTTAACACACTGTCTTTATTTATAGTGCTATATAAGACCATTTCAAGCCATGTTTTCCAGATCAAATGCACTGACACCTAAGTAGTTTTTCATGTCCCAATTTTGGTTCTATTTTTGGCCCTAACATTTTGTTAAAAAACCATTAATTTTGGGATGGCTCAGAGCAAGAGTATAATTTTTTTTGCATTTATCTGAGGTCATCATTAGGTACATCCTGGGGGGAAATATGTCTAAATTTCTCCGTTATTATTGGGTTTAAAAAGCTGGAAAAATGCCAAGTACCAAAATTTACCCAGTTTCATAGATGCACCCAAATGTTAAAGTAGAGTTATATGTTACAGATTGAAACCTTCAGGAGATGTGGTCCTAACATGGCAACTGTGAAAGTCTAGAGGCAGAGTTCAAATCCCACCAATGTCCCTTTAAGGTGTCAGGAGGAAAGTGATTAAGTGTCCCCTGCCCATAATGCAGAGGTTGCTGAACTGAAAACATCGTCTACTAAGTGTGACCTTTCGGTAAGATAAGTGTTTTGATGTGCAAATAAATCTTATGAGGTGGAAACTGATCCATATCAAGCAAAGTAGCAGCTTGATCAATCATCAAAGAGGGAAAAAAATATTGATGACCAAAGGTAAACCTTGAATTAATCATCATTTGTAACAAGTGGTTGGTAAAGCAATTCTCTGGCATGTATGAAATAAAATAGCTGAGTGGTCTATGTGGGGACTCTCTCTAGAAATGTGTTCAAACCCCAGTGGTACCTAGCAAAATGCAATTAAATAAATATATTTTTGGATCCTTGTAATGTGTAGGGTTTCCACTTCTGGGACTTTTTTTGATCCACAAATCAATCTCAGATCTCCCCACCTTCACTCAAAGCATAGTCAAAGTAGACCTGTCTAAATTACCCATGGTGCACAGTGATGTTTCGCTGTGCATTGATAAAATGCAGTGTCCAGGGAAATGATTTTTTTCCTGGTTTTGCGAATGATGTTAAATTAAAAGATTCCACTCATTTTGCAAGGAGTGTATCCAGAGTTCCTCGTACCTCCCTGAAAGCTGGACTTGAATTGGATGGACCAGACACTTCTAAAGCCTACTACGACACATTACATCTAATTCACATAATTAAGGTTCAGGGTTCACTTTATTGTCATTACTTGTAGTGTATATATATGAAACAAAATGAGCACTCAGGACCAGATACATACATAGTAAAAATCCTATAAAATTAATCCTATATTAAAAATAATTACAATAAAATCAGTAAAACCTAATAATAAATAATGAATAAATATGCATAAATACTACAGTGCATGATTAAAAATGAGCAGCATGTTAAAACGGGATAAAAACAGCAGGGTTTTCAGTAGCAGCATGATCAACAGTAGTGCATCAGTGTTTCTTGACCAGTCTGACAGCCTCTGGGAAGAAGCTGCATTTGAGCCTGGTAGTTCTGGCCTTTATGCTCCACAGGCTCTTCCCTGAGGGGAGGGGGTCAAACAGTCCATGAGCCGGGTGGGTGGGGTCCCCCATTATGCGGGCCGTGCTGCTCCTGCACCTGCTGATGTATAGCTCCTCAATGGAAGGAAGACTGCTGCGGGTGATCTTCTGTGCGCTTTTCACCTCCCTTTGCAGCGCCTTCCTGTCGGCGGTGGAGCAGTTCGCATACTAGGCGGTGATTGAGTGGGTAAGTGTACTCTCCACTACACACCTGTAGAAAGCTGCCAGCATTGAGGTGTTGAGGCCGGCCTGCTTCAGCTTCCAGAGGAGGTAAAAGCTTTGGTGTTTGGGGTCTACTTGAGGTTCCTGGAAATATGGACTCCAAGGTACTTGTAACTATGAACCATTTTCACAGTTGTTCCGTTAATAGTCAAAGGGGATGGGGTGTGGCTCTTCCTCCTAAAATCCACGACCAGCTCCTTTGTCTTCCCCACATGTATACACAGGTTATTCTCCCCATACCAGTCCACCAGATCTTCCACCTCCTGCTGGTACAACAACTCATCGCTGTGGGATATCAGTCCCACCACGGCTTTGTCGTCTGCAAATTTCACTATACAACTGCCTGGGTGTTTGGATGAGCAGTCGTATGTGAACAGCATGTACAGCAGAGGGCTCAGGACACATCCTTGGGGGGAGCCGGTGTTGAGGATGATGGGGGAGGACGAGATGCCATGGATTCTGATTAGAGCCCAACTGATTAATCAGCCGTCTGATTAATCGGGCCGATTATAGCGTATCAGTGATTAATCAACATCGGTCAATATGTGGCCGATGTATTAACTTTTTTTGCTTCGCAGAGATTCTGTCGCTCGCTGCTCCTGTGTGTGTGTTCTGCCGAAAGCGAGTTAGTTTCACTTTCACTCCAGCTCGGACAATGACGCTATCACCCCCCCCACACACACAATCATGTAATCACGGAGCTACAGCCCCCCCCGTCTTATGAAGTATTCACCCCCACACACACCTATGTCCGTGCAGTCCCTGTCTACCTCACAACTTCATTCTGCAAGCATGCCTGGGTATTATTAGTGTAGGGGAGACCAGGTACAGTTCTAACACGGGTCAGTTGTAACTTTTGCAACTGTTCCAATCAGGAACAACTTAGGACTCACCTAATTCACTCTGCACATGCTCAGTTTAGTCCTTAGTCCACATGGGAAGTTGTAGTGCTGTGAGGCAGACACATCAAAATTTGTGAGTGAAAAGATAATTTTGTGTTAAGTAATTGTTTTTGCTCTAATTATTTTTGTGATTGCATAGTTTGCGTTTGAAAGTTGTGAGATAAACAAAGATTTATACAAATGTTAATCCACCTGTCCACTATCTAATATAAGATTTTTATAACCTTTGTAGATCAGTGTTCTTATTTCATATATCGGCCAATATATCAGTTATCAGCCAATATCAGATATCGGCCGATATATTGCATATCAGCTTTTTTAGCCCCCAATATCAGTATCGGTATCGGCCCCAAAAATCCCATATTGGTCGGGGTCTAATTCTGATGGTCTGTGGCCGGTGTGTCAAAAAGTCCAGGACCCAGTTACACAGGGAAGGTGTTAATCCAAGCAGCAGCAGTTTATTAGCCAGAGTCTGCAGGATGATCGTATTAAATGCAGAGCTAAAATCCAGAAAAAGCAGCCTAACATAAGAATCCCTGCTCTCCAGGTGGGTGAGAGCAGTGTGGAGAACTGTCGACACTGCGTCTGAAGTGGAGCGGTTCTTCCTATAGGCATACTGGTGTGGATCCACATTGATGTCGGTGTTCTTCCTTATGTGGTCCATGACTAGCTGCTCAAAGCATTTAGTAACTATTGGAGTTAGAGCCACAGGGCGATAGTCATTTATGGATTTTGCTGCTGCACTTTTGGGAACTGGAACGATGATGGAAGTCTTTAGACACACCGGCATCACAGCCTGGGAGAGTGAAATGTTTAAAATGTCTGTCCACACCTCTGTGAGTTCATGAGCACATTCCTTTAGGACCCTACCCAGGATATTATCCGGGCCTGCTGCCTTCCGGGGGTTAACACGCTGCAGCACCCTCTTCACATCCTCAGCAGACACACTGAAAGGCAGCTCACCTGGTGGAACAGTGAGCCTGGAGCAGGGGGAGGAGTTGGAGGCTTCAAAGCGGGCATAAAATGTGTTGAGGGCGTCTGGTAGAGATGGGTCCTGGGGACACTCAACATCTCTCTTGGTGTAATCCATGATGGTTTTTTGCTTTTATGCTTCTATGCTTTTATTACTTTGGATTGTGGTGACATATCTGGAGGGTGCAATAAAAAAAAAACCAAAAATAAAAACAAGTCTACAATTACCATTTATCACAAATCAGAAACCTTCATGATTATTACTTTAAAATGTTCACAGTAGTTTGAAAACTGCTGGTAAGAAGACCAACAAGACAATGTTGTAGCTGAGTGGTGTATGTACGGAATATAGGTAAGAAGACTTGACAGAGTGAGTGAGATGTTTTGCAGAAAGGGAAGTGTGTTGCTGTAACAAGGTTTGAATCTTGTTGAAGGCATGGGTTCAAATTCCATCACTGCCTTATTAAATAATGGCAGAGATTCTTGAGAAAGTGCAGCTTCAAACAGAAACAGACCAGAGCCTTCAGTAAGTGACCTGAACTTGTGAATCACTGCTGGGAAAACACACATTCAGTTCATATCCAATATTTATAACAATAACTGAAAGACCTTCAGTCCTACAAATATAGTGTGGCTGGTGTCAAAGGTGCTCTCTATTCCTCTAGCCCTCTATTCCTAGTGTTATTTCCTACCGTCAACAGCCTGGTAAGACATCATTCTCAAGGTAAAAAGCAGAAATTAGTGATGTGGATACTGAAATATGGATATCTCCGATATCAGATCTTTACACTCTAGAATAGATTCGCAAAGCAAAATATGATACTTTTGATACTTCGGTCATTCATTTTCATTCAATCATTCACTTATTTGTTTTGAGCAGAAGAAAAAAATCAAACATCTTTTGTGTACAAGGAACTAATATCAGAGCAAATACATTAATAAACAAAGGGAGTCAAGACAAAATAGCAACTGCCATGTACACTAGTAATAACAAAATAAATTCAATATGCACTGCTCAAAAAGGAGTGTGAAGAATAAAACTAATTAAATCCCACCCCCATCTCACATTTATACAACATAACACATTACTTTTGCTTCCTTAATGATAAAGTAACATCTGTTTAGAGTCCTAATAATGTAAACTAGAAAAGCACTCAGAGAGCGCAGACCTAGGCAGATCAGCCCTCCCCCCCCCCCCCCCCCCCAATCACCACCAAAATGTAATCACTTGTTCCTTGTGCCAGTATCAACATGTCCTGAAAATTTCATGAAAATATGTCCAAAACTTTTTGAGTTATCTTGCTAACAGACAGACAACATAACCTCCGCCGTTACACTTGGCGGAGGTAATAACCAATACTAAACAGATTAGGAAAACTGAAGTATTATACACTTAGTAACTATCTAAACAAGAAAAGCACTCGGAGAATGCAGACCTCCGCCAAGACAGATCTGCCCCCCCGCGTGTTTGTTTGTTTGTTTGTTTGTTAGCAAGATAACTCAAAAAGTTATGGACAGATTTTCATGAAATTTTCAGGAAACGTTGATACTGGCACAAGGAAGAAATGATTAAATTTTGGTGGTGATCAGGGGTGGGTGGTGGTGGGGCCTCTCTGATTGGCCTTGGCGGAGGTCTGCGCTGTCTTTTCTAGAAAAGCACTCAGAGAGCACAGACCTCCGCCAAGGCCCCTCTGTGCCCCCCCCCCCCCACCCCCAATCACCACCAAAATTTAATCATTTCTTCCTTGTGCCAGTATCAACATTTCCTGAAAATTTCATGAAAATCCGTCCATAACTTTTTGAGTTATCTTGCTAACAGTCAAACAAACAAACAAACACGCACGCACACAAAGCAAAGCAATCACAATACCTCCTGGCAGAGGTAATGATAGTCTGCATAACTTATAATACAATATATTTCAACAATAATTACATATCAGCAATGGTAATGGAAGTGGAACATACCAACATGGTAAACAACAACAAGCACAAACCAACAAAGGTAAGAAAGCCAAGGATGGAATGGCCCAGAAATGAACGATAAGCCCCGCCCTCCCTGTACTGTGACCAAACCATCTGTTTGTAAAGTGCTTTAAAACTGTGGATATTTTGGCATTGCTTGTGGTGAAGATCCAGACTGTTCCACAGTTTCACCCACATACAGACAGACTAAAGCTCTTCTTGGTAGTTCAAAACTTAGGAAGTGTAAAATTTCCAAAGCCTCTTATGCTATGTTATGTTATGTATGTTATCCTTTGTATGTTACAAAAACCTTTACCGTCATTTGAGGTAATGTATATTAGGAACACAGTGGAAAGTAACTAAACTACTGGGATCTTGTCCAAATGATAGGCGATTGGTAGGAACGACTTCTTCTTCTGCCTGGGTAACAGTGTACTGCCTCATACTTTTCAGCCAGTCCTTCCCTAAACAAACTATCAGTGAGATACTTGAGAATGACTGACACTTCTGTACCAGCAGGGAGAGTCTTTTCAAAGGGAGGACAGGTTCTGAGCAAAAAACTGAACAGACTAAAGGGGAAAACAGTAAATATGCTAGTGTTCCTTTAACAAAAACTTGTGAATGTGGGAAAATGTCAGTGTTGGATGTTTTTGTTAAAGTTACATGTTTAATATTTTCATGTTCATGTAACGTGAATTAATATGTAAGTTTTCATTTTTATAATAGCTCTCAATAATTAAAGAATAATCACTCTCGTATCTTGTATTCTTTATAAAGTTATGATTTGAAATGCACTTTATGTTTTTTAGATTTTCCAGACGTTAAGTGAATTTTACACAGTATCGGAATGGAAAGGAAAGGAAGTCTGTGGTATCGAACGTCACTTGTAAAAGTTTTTAGAAAACAGATAGTAGAAATAGTTCTATATTTTGAAAAGCAGAATTGGCCAGAAATTAAACAGTTAAGGAGGTAATGTAGCTGAGTGGTCTAAGGTGCTGGATTAAGGCAGTTTCTATGGCAGTGTGGGTTCAAATCCCACCACTGCTGTTTACGGCACAGTTCTTCAGACCAAAAATGACCTGATATATCTCAATTACAATTGTTTTTTGTTTTTGTTTTTTTTACAGAAACAGTCACAGCTGTTTATTTTGTTTTAATTTGCACTCATTTTACCTCTTCATCTTCTATTTTCTTTATTTCACATCTACAAAAGCTAATTTTATAGGTAAAAAGTTTGTACTTTGGCAGCAGAATACATTCGGATGACTGCATCTAAAGACTTCTTCAAAGTCATATTGCATATTGTACCAGTGAATCAAACTTCTTGAACATCTGTATGAACATCTGGATGCCCAAAATAAAACACAATCCTTAAAAAGCAATTTTCCTTGCAGGTAAACATAACAAGAACCAGTAAAGTCATTAAAATTCTGGCTGAACCACCCGACAGGACAAAAAATTTTAATGAAACTTTGAGGTGGCACAAGTACCTCTGAGTGCACACAAACTATTCATTCTCATTCTAAGAAAATTCCTTTTGTCTGTCTGGTAACACTACCATAAACTGTTCCTACAAGACTACATTTTACTCAGAGCCCATGCACATTTGGTCTCCATGGTGCCATAGAGCCACTGAGGCCGAACTAAGGGCCACCAAGGCAAGAGTAAAGGTTTATGGGTTATGGATAAGTAGAGGAGATTACACAAAGAAAAGGTGGCTCAGGGTTCAAATCTTTCAGCTCAGAAACAGTTCAAGGAATCGCTCCTGAGTTACTTCTACATCTATGCAATACCTGATTTTCATTATTGAACAAGCTATGCAGCTAAAACTACAAGCCCTTGGATCCAAACTGTTTTTCTCAGCGCCTTCATTACACATTTTTCATTGCATATGAAAATGTTTACTACTTTAAAACCTTCAAACTAGGCATAAGATCGACTTTCACAATTTACTTGTGACTACAGGACATGTAGTCAGTGATATGTTCATTGCAAAACTCATCATTTCTCACATGAATAGTCATTGCTGTCACACACTCTATAATCATCTCTGAGAGACATTCTTCCCTTACTTTCATTAAGGTGAGTGATCACTTTCATTGTATATGCAATGACACTTTCTGTCAATCTTAAAATGCACAAGTTACAATGGAAATGTTTTTCTGCTGTAATATCTCCCATGTTGATTGCTAAAAGAACAATTTATTGCCATAGCCACAGTGTGACATTTTAAAACCTTTCTTTTATTTTTGGATTTTGATGAAATTTTCAGGAAATGTCGATACTGGCACAAGGAAATAATAATAATATTTATAATAATTACATTTTTCGTGGTGATGGGGGGGGGGGGGGGGGGGGTTCCTCTGGGCTCTTGAGGACAGGGAGTCAGAGAGATGGTTCTATGTTTGGAGACTTTATGTTTGTGGGCCTGGAAAACTGATTCTCTGTAACCTTGGGAGACCACAGATCTGTGTACGTTTGATTAATGTTCATTAAATGATTGATTCATTGATATTCTTAAATGCTGTTTCAGCTCTATTTTAAGATTAAGGTAATAACCAATGTAACAAACACAGGCGATAGAGAATCGGAGTCAGATTTGTAAGTAGAATCCCAATACATTGAATATGAATGATGTACCGACAAATAAATGCTGCAATCAAAGGTAGAGGTGGCCCAACAAAACCTTAGAGTTTTTATTTTGGGTCAGACTGTCTATATTGAGCAACACAGTAATGCTTACAGCAATGTTGTGATAAACAATATCTGGACACACAGGACATAATGCCCTTGTTCCTTGTACTGAGCAATTTCTGGTTTTGTTTTGTACTTGGTCTCCTAGACATAATCTTGTTTTAGGTCTTGACCACAATACTACTAAATAGGCCACCTAAGGGTTAGACTTTACCCAGGGCCAGTTTCTGTTGCAGGTTTCGGTCCTGCTTCTATTTCTATATTATTTTATGAGTGGTTTGTGTTTCTGTGTGAATACTGCTTGTATTTAAATGGTATCAGGGACGAGGTTTGCTGTCTGTTTATATGAGTGAATGCTGGAAGTTTAATGAGGTAGACTGGGGACTGTCAGAGCTAACTGATGAGTTATGGGAGGCATCTCAGAGCAGAGGTGACTGTATCTCTGCAGGCTGGGGCGCAAATATTGTCTAAGTACAATCCAAAGATATGCAGCTGTTTGTAGGGCTCACCACTCAACATAAACAAGAGTTCTCTGTTGAGCTCAAGAAGAGGCTAAGTCAAATAAACACAAGATACTGTGTCATACATTTCTGCCAACAGTATACACATTTGTTTTTGCTGAGTCAGGAGGCAGTTGTAAGCATGACACTAGCCAAGTGAGAGTCTTACAGAATCTGAAATCTTGCATTATTTACACTTTGTATTCATTGTTTTTTGAAGATTAATGAAAAACAGGTACAATGTCAGGTACGGATGGGAATCGTTAAGAATTTAACAATTCCGATTCCGTTATCAATATTGCTTATCAATCCGATTCCTTATCGATTCTCATTGGGTGAGGGAATAAAAGAGTACAAACGGGTGTGTTTGCATTAACTGTCTTTTATATTTCCATCTCTGCACAGAAAATATAACATATACAGTATGTACAAATAATAATAACAGATGACGCCGGGCCGGTTTGGTTCGGGGGGGCGGGGTGCAGTGAAAGTGAAACTAAAGACGCTTTACTAATTCCTCTATTGCTGCATTTCTACTTCGTGGAACCGGTTCGACTCGGCTCGGCTTGTCTCCTGTTGTTGTGCACCTCATTTCCTTTCCCTTCTTACCTTCGGAAACTTGTATTTGAGGAGTTACGATATTTGTTGCCCACGCCGGAACCGGAACCAGCCCGGCGTTCACTCTGCCGCTACATTCACAAGCGCCACTGAGTATCAAATACATGACATTCCTGTAAATGATTCACACGCTGTGGACAAATGTTTGAGGATATTGGAGGGATTCCACCCTTTTGAAGACATGGAAGCTTTGCAAGTGTTCCAAGTAAGTTGACCTAGTGTCGTCTTTTTAGACCGTTTCTGCCTCAACGCCATGTTGGCTACGTTCTGACCAAAACAATGCAGCGTACATGTGACGTCATCGCGCATGCACAACAAAGGCGGAATCAATAAGCAGAATCGTTAAGCAGGCAGGCAAATGATTCCAAGGAATCGAGCTACTGGGAACCGGTTCTCAAAAAAGAACCGGTTCTCGATTCCCATCCCTAATGTCAGGTTAGCTTACTTTTCGGCTAGACAACTGTGCAACATGATTGCATTTATCAATAAAATCTGACTTTGTTTTATTAGAATTTGTGTTGAGCTGCCAATTCTGACACTCCAATCCATAAATGTCTAAATAAATCCAGAAATATTTTTAATAAACCAACTTCAATCAGCCATCTGATATTTACAGCTCCTCTTTCATCAGGTTCTCAGATATATTAAATATTTTCTTAATGTAAAGCTCAATTTCATTTGAGTGCAACACCAACTGAACAAGGCTAATGTACAACGACTGGCAAGGTGGTTGAGGTTAGAAGACGTGATGCTATTCAAGTTGGATGACTTGAATAGCATTGCTAGTAGCTGAACTAGCTATCCAAACGGCCTAACATGAATCCAGAAACTTCACAGACTCTGGTGGATGGTCAATGGAGTTTACTGAATTATTCTTTTTGTGAAACTGTAACAGTACAGAAGAATAGAAATATCCATATCAGTATTCATGTCAAATAACAATCACAGGCTACAACCAGTACATCCACATATGTACAACAATGAGTCATGGCTGCTAACATCATAGTTAGCATTGCAGTTAGCATAACGGTTGGAATAGCTATTTCATAGTTTTATAGTGCACTGAAAACATTCCAACCCTCAAATGTGCAACCAAACAACAATGTATAAGGTGCATAATTATTTTTACCATATAATATTTACAGACGATGCTTTAACAAACACCAAAATAAAATTAAAAAAAACCCCAGAAAAGTGGAGCTCCTGTGTACTGCAGTGAGAACATTTTTAACGACTTCCTGTCTGATTCTTCTTCTACTATTCTAAACAAAGTGAACTGACAATGACCACTAGATGATGTATTTTGATAAGCTATGAACAACATTGGTACGGTTACATGAAAATCCAACTTATTTTTCCAGAAGAAATTAATTCGGAACTAAAGTATTTTCTCTTCTGTTTACATGGAAATGTTAAACCCGAATAAAGGTTTACATGAGGTATTAATGAGATAGATAAGTGAGCTAAAGGGTTAGCGCTGCAGTGCTCACGTTGCCTGGTTCTCGCAGCCCTTCTGTTAGCTTAGCTTAGTCACTGCATTTCCATGGTCACACGTAGCCAGTTTTTTAAAGGTGATTTGTTGTCTTTTGTAAGCGATTTTGTGAAATCCGATTCTCCCTAATTATTTTTTTAGTTCCACGACTTACTGCACTCATACAATCTTGGGACTGTTGTGTTGACGGAAGTTAGAAAATCTTTTTGTTGGAAGGGATGCATGCGCTAAATTAGCTTTGCTTTACCGTTTTAGCTTTGCATTAGTTTTTATTTCCCAAGATTTTATTAGTGCAGTAAGTCACATCGCCATGATTTGAGCCTCAATTTGTGATCATATTGACCCCACCGGACTAAAGTAATGATTAGGGAGAACTGAATTTCACAAAATCACTCATAAAATATGACAAATCACCTATAAAAGCCTGGCTACGTCTGACCATAGGAATGAAGCCATTATGCTAAACTAGGCTAAGCTAGCGGAAGGGCTGCGAGAACAAGGCAATCGGTGCACTGCAGTGCAAACTGATTTGCCCACTTATCGAACTCATTAGTGCATGACAAAAAAACAGGTGATGAACTCTTCCTTCAGAGTTTTAGAGGCTGGTAGATCCCATCAGAATAGCCCACTGGAACGGTTTGGGTTGACCACACTACGGTGCATATTCTTCCACCAGTGCAGAATGTGTGCGTCATCACGACAAGACAAGACAACAAGCATGTGCAGAATGGCAGGAATAAAGTCCAAACAGAATAAAGGGTTTACAAGTCCAAGGAATAATTGAGTTCAGAATTAAAAGGGGAATGAACCAGTGATTTTATTCGGATTTAAATTTAATCTGAACTATTCTTTTTCAACTGGCATCTGAAATAGGATCTAACGTTTATTCAGATTAAACCAGGAATAAAAATTGTCATGTAAACGCATGGATTATCTACAGCAAACATAACAAGTATGCTTTCTGTCTCTGATGCAATTGTGATGTTTCAGTTTGTTTGGATATTTCTATGGGGAATAATAATACTTCTCTGACATCAACACTGATGAGAAATAGTGTAACCTGAAACTAAAGATACACACACACACACACACACACACACTAACACAGTTCTGGTTGGGCTTCTGTCTATTATGTGTCTGTGTGATATGAGTTGTTTTTTGACGTTTTTCGCTTAATTAAACACTATACGACCTGTAATTACATTCTGTCAATAGGGATTTATTTCCATGACACACTTTCTTTCTCCGCACCCACATCATAGATCACAGTGACACACACATGTAGGCTGTAAACCACCCACTCTGTAATCTGTGCATGGAGTTCCGGTGACCAGTGTCACAGAGTTGGTCCTAAATGTGGGTGGAAAACATTAGATGAATCTGAGGCTTGGCATCTAGGTACAGGCTCACGCTGGGATCAGGCCAGTGGAATACACATAAATCATTTTCATATATAAATTTCAAGAGAGAAATATATTCTATTGAGGAGTTACATGTATGAAGAAACTGAGAAAAATCTTTGTGAAATGATAAATGAAAATAATCCTGCTGAAAAAAAGAAGTTTAACCAAGCACAAGAGAGGATGGAAATGCTTCAGAAAAGCAATACTACTTATAGAGAAATGAGAAAAGGCAAGTAATGACACATGCAGAGAGTAAATAAGGAGGAAAAGGTAACAGAAGGCCAATAATGAAAGTAAACAAGGACCGCATAGGTAGATAGAGAGCTGGTGAGGAAACAATGTACAGAAAAAAAGAGGAAAAACAATTGGAGACAATGGAAAAGGAGCAGACAAATAGAAAAGAAAGAACAGAAAGAAAAACAATTGGAGAATAAACAAGAGGTAATGAGATGGTACCAGAAAAGAAGAGACGTGGTGAAATAGGTAAGAAAAGTGGGAAGATAACACTTTTACAGCAGAGCACAAACCCTCTGGATTTTAGATTTTCGTGCAGAACACAAAGTGTGAAAGTAAATGGTCAATTTTCTGATCTATCTGTAATGTCTACTGGCTCCACTTAAGGCTGTGTCCTCTCTCCTTTGCTGTTTATATTGTAAACCAATCACAATCGCTGCACATATGAAAACCATGGAGGTCTGCAGATATAGACAGCCTGCTGAACTGTACTGATTCCTCTCATCGTCCTAATTTTTTTCACAATGATATTGAGAATCATTTTTATCTTGATGTTTCTAAGACTAAGGATATGTGTCAACCTTGTCAGAGAGAAAGTGGAGATGTCAATGTAAAATCATGCACGTCTTTTGGTTATGTCGTAAACTTGCATCATTCTGAAATAATTTATATTTAACAATTGTTAAGATATTGGGTTATGCAATTCCTAAAACATGTTTGGTGATGTATTTTGGATGTATTATTGGTAATAATGTAAGAAAAAATGATAGATATTTGTTTAAAATACTATTAGCAGCCTGCAAAAAGGCTATTACCAAAAAATGGTGCAGATCAGAGCCACCTACAACTAACGACTGGATACAAACTGTGAATGGAATATATGAGATGGAGATTCTGACCCATAGATTGAGGACTCAAGAAGAACAGTGTCATGATAAATTAAGAAATGGACAATTTTCATTTCAGTGTCACATTATTAAAAACTAGTGCTGGGCAGTGATTAAAATTTTTAACCGCCATTAATTGCATGGATTTCTGCAATTAATCATGATTAATCACATAGTTATATGGCTTATACTAATAAGCCTAATAATATGTGATGTTCAGTTGTTAAAAGCAAGTAAAGGGGGCCCTCTAGTGGTCGGAATAAGTTGCACTAACGTATGTTTTGTCCTTGCGGTGTTCCCATAGCCAGTTCAGACATAAGAAGGAACTAACAGACGCGTTTCTCTCACTCTGTTTGTATGGCCCGAAAAACGTTTGCCTGTGAGTATTTTATGTTCAGTTATTGTAAGAATGAATAGTATAAAATATCTCTGATGTGAACCTTTGTTGCTGGATAAAAAGACGTTGTAAATCTTAAGTTAATCTGTAAATGCTAATCGTTAGCGTGTCTGTGGATTTTCCCATTCAAGTTAGCATCGAGCTAGCATCAAGTCTTTTTTCCATTCATTTAAATGTACAATGCCATGTAAATGTACTAAGGCAATGAACATAACTGAGACATATTTTGTATGTATGTTGCAGTTTTACAGTGAGTCTCAAGTAAAAGATTTGGAGAGAAGTTTTGGGTGTCCGGCTTTTCTTGGGAAACCTGTTGTCTGTCTGCCGAGCTAATCACTACACGTGCACAAGCAGGGGCAGGGGCAGAATAATATGAGTTAGAATAAAATGGCATTAATGTGAGATTTTTAAAAAATTGTCGACGTTATTTAATGAATGCGTTAACAGGGTGATAACGCGTTAACTTGCCCAGCCCTACTAAAAACAGTTAGTTATTATGGTCAGTGTATTAGTTGGTTGGTTGACTGACTGAGTGACTGACTGACTGACTGACTGACTGGTCGGTCGGTCGACTGACTGACTGACTGCTTGGTTGGTCGGTCGGTTGGCTGGCTGGCTGGCTGACTGAGTGGTTGGTTGGTCAGTTGACTGACTGACTGACTGACTGACTGACTGACTGCTTGCTTGCTTGCTTGCTTGCTTGGCTGGCTGGCTGACTGACTGCTTGGTTGGTTGGTTAGTTGCTTGACTGACTGACTGACTGACTGCTTGGTTATTTGGTTGGTTGACTGACTGACTGACTGATTGACTGACTGACTGTTTGGATGTTTGGTTGGTTGCTTGACTGACTGACTGCTTGGTTGGTTGGTTGGTTGGTTGGTTGACTGACTGACTGCTTGGTTGGTTGCTTGACTGACTGACTGACTGGTTGGTTGACTGAGTGACTGCTTGGTTGGTTGGTTGGTTGGTTGGTTGGTTGGTTGGTTGGCTGGCTGGCTGACTGACTGCTTGTTTGGTTGGTTAGTTGCTTGACTGACTGACTGACTGCTTGGTTATTTGGTTGGTTGACTGACTGACTGACTGTTTGGTTGGTTGCTTGACTGACTGACTGCTTGGTTGGTTGCTTGACTGACTGACTGCTTGGTTGGTTGGTTGACTGACTGACTGACTGACTGACTGACTGCTTGGTTTGTTGGTTGGTTGCTTGACTGACTGACTGCTTGGTTGGTTGGTTGGTTGACTGACTGACTGACTGGTTGGTTGGTTGGTTGGTTGGTTGGTTGGTTGGTTGGTTGGTTGACTGACTGACTGAGTGACTGCTTGGTTGGTTGGTTGATTGGTTGATAGATTGAACAGACTGCGCTTTCCATAAAAAATTCCAAAAAGTCCAAAAATCTGCTCCAATCTGTAATGATCACATTCTAAGTATGGACCTCATTTATTCAGAGGACTGAATCCATTATTCATGCAGCCATTATCCAGTCTGACCCCCACTAAAACAGACCCACCAGGGGGCTATCATCTGCTGTGGGCTAAGCAGGCACTCTGCATGCAGCAGGTGGAACACTTACACTGTGTAGCTACTGTACAACAGAGGTGTGCAAAGTGTTTCTCTTATGTGTCCTTGTGTGTACAAACATGTATAATTTATGTGTTGTTCATTCGTATAAACACACAACCTGTCAAGCATACGGCGCAAGACATCCTGTGCATCCATTTCACACACACACACACACACACACACACACACACACACACACACACACACACACAGTCCACCTCACACTCACTGTTCGTCAGATGTCAGGTGATACAGCACTGAATGTTTCCATACACACGGACATGCTGGTGGGCATGCTAAACAAAGCAACATACATAACAGTGTGGATACAGCACCGAGGCTCATGGGTAACCAAGCCAAGACAGCCGCCAATTAGCCTGACCATCTGTCGGTACCACTGCTGGGGTGTCCATGCATGTGTGATAGAACAATGCAACTGTCAAATGTGCACCTAGTCCTTTTTGTTACAGGGTCACAGAATAAAACTAGAAAATGAAGACGTCCAACTGGATCTAATGATGAGGTTCGTTCACTTTTATTTTTGATGTGTATTTATGATACTGAATTAACCTCCTAAGACCCAGCTATGGGTTTTCTGTCCACATTTGACACAACTTTATACAAAAAAAAAAGAAAAGAAAACTGTCCACCACAAAGGACATTCCATAAAAAAATGAAAAACTGCATCTGAAAAAACTGTTGCATCATGATGTTTCCAATATAGGCATTTATTTAATTAAAAAAAAAAAAAAAAAGCTTGTACTTTGCTGACATTTCCTGGGTCTCGGGAGGTTAAGCAGGTTGCTAACTGAAAGCCTGTGGCAATGCATTTTTTTTTTTACATACTACCATCTGCAGGAAAGGCAGTGGGGGGTCGACAGTTTATGATTATATAGAGTCCTGCTGTGACTCTAATGCAGGTCATATCAATGAGGAAAGTTTCCAGACAAGCTGTTGGCTGCACGTGTTTGTTAGAAATTTTGTCATTAGAAATTGGATTATCTATCTATCTATCTATCTATCTATCTATCTATCTATCTATCTATCTATCTATCTATCTATCTATCTATCTATCTATCTATCTATCTATCTATCTATCTATCTATCTATCTATCTATCTATCTATCTTTTTATTGGATTTTCATACACACGGTAGTATCTAACATGTACAATATTTCCATGTGTTCTAGTTAAAGGTAGTAAACAGTTGTCTTTATACAATGTATCCTGAGAGCAACAATTTTAACCTCCTAAGACCCAGGAAATGTCAGCAAAGTACAAGCTTTTTTTGTTTTTTATTAAATAAGTTAAAAAAAAAAAAAACTCCCCCTTGAACTGCCACCTTACCATGGTGGGGGACTTTGAGTGCCTGAATGATCCCAGGAGCCATGTTGTCGGGGGGCTTTATGCCCCTGGTAGAGTCTCCCATGGCAAACTAGGTCCAATGGATGGATGGATGGATATTAAATAAATGCCTATATTGGAAACATCATGATGCAACAGTTTTTTCAGATGCAGTTTTTAAAATTGTTATGGAATGTCCTTTGTGGTGGGGAGTTTTCTTTTCTTTCTTTTTTTTTTTTTTTGCATGAAGTTGTGAAACTCTTGTCCACAACTGTGGACAGAAAACCCATAGCTGGGTCTTAAGAGGTGAATCTAACCTAAATGGCTTCTATGGATGAACTGTAATAAGCCATTATCCC